>NC_080193.1:131838761-132138761 GCF_030028045.1 Hippopotamus amphibius kiboko | reverse complement strand
CATTTGCATCATTTTCATCCCTCTTCTCTTCTTGAAACACATTTGTTTATTTGGTCTTTAGTACATAATCACTTGTGTGTTTTTTTCTCTCTCTGAGACCATTCCTTCTCTCTCTTCTTTGCTTAAACCATCTCATCTCCTTGACATGAATTTCTGGAAAGTCCTGGGCTTGATTTTAGATCTCTTCCTTTTCCTGTTTATATTCACTTTCTTGGTAATTTCATCTAGTCTCATATGCTGATGATTCCCAAATTTATATCTCCTAGACAAATATCTCCCTTAGATTCTAGACTCATATATCCAAATTAGCACTCAACATCTTAATTAGGCCTCTCACACTTGACCTACCACTAACGAGCTCTTTATATCCCTCTTGCTCTGAATTTCTTTCTCTCGTAGGTTACCCTTTCTCTATCAATGGGAAATTCTTGCTTCTATTTGCTCAGGACAAAGCTTTCAGTCATCATTGAGTCCTCTGTTTCCTTTACACCCATTAGAAGGTCTGGCTACTCTACCCTTAAATTTTAGTTTTCTAATAATAAAATTTAATATGAATATATTGTTACTTATTTTTAATATGTATTTTTATTTAATCTAATTGCTCTAATATAGATTCTACCAATATTTTTGTTATCACCTCCATCGTTATGAAATAACTAGGTCAAAAAATGCTTTATAGGGAAATTGACATTTGAGCAAGACCCTATAGGAGAAGTAAAATTGGGTATGAGGTTATTTCAGGATAAAAAATTAAGACTGATATTTAGTAATTACGAATAGCCTAGAGTGACAATTCACAAAGTATAGTTTGAATACCCATAGGCCCCTGAAACACCTAAAAAGTCTGCAAAGTCAAACTCTTTTTATAATATGCTAGGATGTTTTTGGCTTTCTTACTCTCATTCTCTTCAGTGCCATGGAGCTTTCCAGAGGCTACATGCCATGTGATTACATCATCACTCTGAAGGCTAATAGAATGTATGCTGTATAGTCTTGTGTTTTAAGAAGTTTACAATTTAAATTTTAATATGGAAGCTATCAATAGGTTGAAACTAAATACACAAAAATTCTTTAAGTTCTTTAATAATGATTAAAAATGTAAAGCAGTTCTAACACCAAAATGTTGGAGAACCACTGTTGTAGGATGATATTTAGTACTTATGACTAGCCTAGAGTCATTGAAGTCTGGAATGTATGTTCACATATGCTATAAGGTGTATGTAGCCCCAAAGGGTAAATCATGGTCACTCTCTGAAATAAATCTCAGAATAAAGAATGGAGAATTATTCTCTACTTCAGTGATTTAGAACATGGTATTGCATTGCGGCTGGGCTAAAGAGGAGAGAGCAAGTTGACTATGAGGACTATCTAGAGAGCTTCCAGGAAAAAAAAATATATTTTGAAAAAGCTCCTCTTGCCTTTTGATTTGAGTCATCTGCATCCACCCCCAATACCTTCTCACCCACCAGCAATACACACACATATACACACATGTGCAGATGTGTGTGCATATACATATTTAGTATTACTACTTGGGTCATTTGTAATCCATTATCATTTTATAAACATCCTTGTATTTGTATGAAAAAGTGCAACAAAGTGAGAAGTGTTTAGAAGGAGGGAAGAAGCAGAATTTTAAACACATTTTGAAGAAGAATTCAGTCAAACTTTACCAGCAAAATAAGGGAGATGTCAATTTCTAACGTGGTTTCCAGAGTAGATGTTAATATTATCTGTCATGGACTGAATGTTTGTGTCTCCTCAAAATTCATATGTCGAAGCCCCAACCCCCAATGTGACTATAAGTAAGGTCATAAAGATAGGGTCCTGATCCAATGATTAGTATCCTTATAAGAAGAGCTATAAGAGAGCTTGCTCTCTCCCTCTCCCTCTCTCTCTGCCACGTGAAGGCACGGTGAGGAGGAGCTCTTTGCAAGCCAGCAAAAAAGCTCTCACCTGAAATCAAATCGTGAGGAAAACTCATACTGGATTTCCAGCCTCCAGAACTATGAGAAAATAAATTCTATTGTTTAAATCATGCAGTCTGTGGTATTTTATTAATATAGCCCAAGCTAGGATTTTATCTTCTAAGATACAGAAACTTGGGTGGAGAGGGGGACCAGTGCAGACAGATTTAAGAAGCAAAATAATGAATTGCAAAATACTACTTTGTCCCTGAACCAGTTAAGTTGCCTATAATTTCTTGATGCACCTGATAATTATTTTGGTTTAAGGCATCTGTTTTTTAAAAATGTTTTCTGAAAGATGGAACACAGTAAAATTTAATCACTGCTCTTTAAACTTTTAGTGTTGAATTAACTTCTCAGATTAATTGTGCTTGAATGGGACTGAAAACAGTTGATGTAGAATTGGTCAGGAAAATTAGTGCTAGCACAGGCATTAGGCATAATGCCTAATGCCATCTATGGGACAATAACAGGGTCACTCATAGAGTCTGCGGAGACCTTGCAAATCAGGAAGTCCTCTTTTTGCTGATGGGAAAGATAAACCCCAGAGTTACAAAGTTATTTGTCCATGAATTCACAAATAGTAAAATGGATAACACTGGAACTCAAATATTTTCACTCATAAAACTTTCCACTAGGAGTCCTCAACATTTTTATGGTAACTAATGACTTCCAGGTCTTACTTTGGTTGAGTATTTTTGGAAGGACATATTTACAAAGTATTATTAAAATACTGGCTAGATTTTTTTTGGCATTTTGCCTTTTTTTTAATTAAGAATTTATTTTAAAGAGCAATGTAAGGTTCACATTAAGATCGGGGGAGATGAACAACAATTTCCCATAACCCCCCTGTCCCCAGATATGCATAGTCTCCCCCATCATCAATATCCCCCACCAGAGTGGTGCATTTGTTTCAATTGATGAACCTGTGTTGACACATCATAATCTCCCATAGTCCATAGTTTACATTAAGATTCACTCTTGGTGTTGTATATTGTATGAGTTTGGTCATGTGTATAAAGACATGTAGCTATCATCGTATCAAATAGTATTTTCACTGCCTTAAAAATCTTCTGTTTTCCATCTATTCATCTCTCTCTCCACCCTCTGCCCTTCAACCTCTGGCAACTACTAAACTTTTAACTTTTCCATAGTTTTGCGTTTTCCAGAATGTTGTATGGTTGAAATCATACATATGTAGCCTTTTCAGATAGGCTTCTTTCACTGAGTAATATGCATTTAAGCTTTCTCCATGTCTTTCCATGGATTGGTAGCTCATTTCTTTTTAGTACTGAATGATATTGCATTGTCTAGGTGTGCCACAGTTGACTGATCCATTCACCTACTAACGGCCATCTTGGTTACTTCCAAGTTTCTCCAGTTACAAGTGAAGTTGCTATAAACATCTATGTGCAGGTTTTTGCATGCACATGTTTTCAACTCCTTTGGGGACATATCAAGGCATGCAATTTCTGTATCATATGGTAAAAATATGTTTATTTTTGTGAGAAACCAGTAAACTCTATTCTAAAGTGGCTGTACCATTTTGCATTCCCACTAGTAGTTAATGAGAGTTTCTGTTGCACCATCTCCCCAGCATTTGGTGGTGTTAGCGTTCTGCATTTTGGCCCTTCTAATATGTGTTTATTGGTATCTCATTGTTTTAATTTGCAATTTCCTAATGACTTCTAATGCAGAGCCTCTTTTCATATGCTTATTTGTCATCTATCCTCTTTCTTTGCTGAGGTATCTGTTCAGGTCTTTGGTCCATTTTTAAATCAGTCTGTTTTCTTATTGTTGAGTATTAAGAGTTTTTTTTGTATACTTTGGATAAAAGCCCTTTATCAGATATATCTTTTGCAAATATTTTCTCCTAGTCTGTGGCTTGTCATCTTATTTTCTTGATATTGTCTTTTGCAGAGCATGAGTTTTTAATTTTTATGAAGTCCAGCTTATTATTTTCATGGATTGTGCTTTTGGTGTTATATCTAAAAAGTCATCACCATAACCAAAGTCATAGTTTCCTCTCATATTATCTTCTAGGAATTTTATAGTTACGTATTTTACCTTTAAATCTGTAATCCATTTTGAGTTACTATTTTGTGAAGGATATAAGGTCTGTATCTAGATTTTTTTTTTTACATGTGTTTGTCCAGTTGCTCCAACATCTTTTGTTGAAGAGACTATCTTTGCTACATTGTATTACCTTTGTTCTTTCCTCGAAGGTCAGATGATTATATTTATGTGGGTCTATTTCTGAACTCTCTATTCTGTTTCATTGATCAGTTTTGCTTTTCTTTCATCATTATGACAACATCATGATTACTGTAGATTTATAGTAAGTCTTAAAGTTGGTTAGTGTCAGTCCTTCAACTTTATTCTTCTTCAGTACTGTGTCTGCTATCTTGGATCTTTTGCCTCTCTATATAAACTTTAGAATCAGTTTGACAATATCCACAAAATAAGTTGCTAGGATTTTGATTAGGATCGCATTGATCTATAGATCAAATTGAGAAGAACTGATATCATGATGGTATTTTCTTTTTATTCGTGAACATGAAAATCTCTCCATTTATTTAGTTCTTGTTTGATTTCTTTCATCAAATTTTTAAAATTTTCCTCATATAGATCTTATACATGTTTTGCTAGATTTATATATAAGTATTTGACTGGGGAAACTAATATAAATGGTATAGTGTTTTAAATTTCAAATTCTACTTGTTCATTGCTGGTACATAGGTAAGCAATTGACTTTTGGATATTAACCTTGTACTCTGCAATCTTGTTATGTTCACTTATTCATTACAGGAGTGTTTTTGTCAATTCTGTTAAATTTTCTACACTTATTCATTACAGGAGTGTTTTTGTCAATTCTGTTAAATTTTCTACATAAATTGTCTGTGCACTAGGATGGTTTTATTTTTTCCTTCACAATTTGTATACATTTTATTTCCCTTTTTTGTTATACTCCATTACATATAACTTAGGCAGCGCAGGGTGGCTAGAGTGGGTTTGAGTTGGGTATTTCCCTTTCCCAGGTTAGTTAGGCTCTGATAGTACCCCAGTAGGACAGGTTCTGGTTAACTAGTTTCCCCTGAGGGCAGGCTTTGTTAAGAACAGAGTACTCTGCTGTCTTTCAAAAATGGTTATTTTCTGCTTCTCCTGGTGGAAGAAAGAAGAGATCTTTCTCTGATAGTTACTGTGGGCACATGGTTGAGCTTCTGGAGGTAAATCTTACAATATTGTGGGAGTCCCCATGTTACTGAATCCCCTTGGGGTTTATAACTCTCTGATATGTCCACACTGAGCCTCCTGCAATTCATCAATTACAGTGCAGGTTTTCCTTCCTAGCACTGGTTCCCTCCACAGTTAGTAGACTGCTTGTCTTCACCTGTCTATCTCCCCAATTTGAAGGACAGTGGTTTTCCTTGTGTCTCCCATTCTTATACAGATCCAATAAGAGTTGTTGACTTTTCAGCCTGTTCATCTTTTTACTTGCTGTCAGGAGGGGGTGGCAACTTCCATGCTCCTGACATGTAGACTGGAAACTGTTCTTCCTTGGATAATTTTTTTTAATTTTTAAATTTTCATTTAAAAAGTTTATTGGTCTGAATCATACAGAAAAAAAAAAATAATGTAAATAATTCTCAGCCAGTGTTCTTTGAGTGTCACAATTTGACAGTAGAGGCTTGTGTTTAATCTTGCCTCAAATATTTTACCTCCCCAGGTAAAAGCTATCGATATTTATTGAGCATAATAATTAAAAATTGTTTTGAATATAAACAAAGTATATTTCACACATTTGGTAGTTCTGTCTTGCTCTTGGGGTTTTACTTCTTCCAGTTAATATGTAAAAGACATGTCTCTAGGGAGGTATAGTACAAGAATGTTCCTCTTTTGACTTGGGACGTCTTATTGATTCCTTCATTTTCTTCACTGTTGAGCCTGTGCTTGCCAATACAGCCCCCTGTAGAGAGATTTTTTAAAATTCCCAAATGTTTTGAAGAATGATTTAGAATGTAACTTCTGCCAGAATCTAATTAGACAGGAAACCTGGATTTGGGGAGACATTCTTTATAACTAGCTTATTTTTTCTTTATCCCTATTCTCAAAGGGAATCTTAAAAATATTGTCTTCATAATTATTCCTTCTCCTTATTTTTGGCCTTTTCCATAATGGCTTAAAAATTCTTCTAAACAATAAGAACAAATGTTATAAACAAACTCTTTCACAGGCTTTTTCTTCCTCACATCCTCCTTCTCTTCCTACACTCTGAATAAAACAAAGACAAAACCTCACAAAGCAGATTTTCATGAAGCAAATGCAGAAATCATAAATCCAACAAAAATAAGACAGGGTTAATTTTTCACAGCTTATCAATACATTTAGTTTTTCAAAGTGACTTTTCTGTCATATCTAAGGGAAGTTGATCACATAAGCAACAAGCTAGCCTAGTGGTGGAAAGGCTGTTGACCATTCTGGCATTGATTCTGCCCACAAAAATATGCAGCAAGTTACATGTGGAATTTACCCTTTGGCCTTTAGCTCCCCCTCTTCTAAAACCAAGAAGTATTGTTTGCACTGTGAGACCAGCTTTTCCACCAGCTAAAAGTGTTTGTAGCTTATTACTAAGTGATCTTAAAACAGCTCCAGAAAATATGGAACTTCTTTTTTCATGAGCACAAGAAAAAAAAAACAAAAAGAGGCCTAAAGTTGCCAGTTAAAAGAAAGTGGAACTACTAATATTCTCCTAGATTTTTGTTTTTTCTTGACATTTTGTTTGGTGTCAAAAGCATATTAGACATTATGACTGGAATTATATGCATCTAAGAAGACACAGTGATTCTCAATATTCACATTCCCACTTATTCATCACATTCCTAAAGTTTCCTTATCTTTACTTTTAAATTAAAGAAACAAAGGAAAATAAGTTGTAGGTATTTGCAGAGTTTCCAAAAATAAGGTTGGTATGCTCAAATAAAATATGTCCAATAGTCAGGAGAGAGAGCTTTGTCTTATAAAGGAATAAAGAACATAAATTGGTATGTTACAAAATAAGATATGCCTAAGAAAATAAAGAAAACTCAGAACTTAGATGAAAACTTCCTGAATTTTCTTTTATGCATACAAATATGTATAATTGTTAGATAATTTGTGATTATCATATTTAAAAGATTTGTCCTTACTATGTGAAAATTAGTTCTTATAGCTACTTTCATACTTTTATATTCAAGAAAACTGAAGAGAGAGGAGGGGTAAACTGGGAGACTGGCATTGACATATACACACTACTATATATAAAATAGATAACTAATAAGGACGTACTGTATATAGCACAGGGAACTCTTTTCAATATTCTGTAATAACCTATATGGGAAAAGAATCTGAAAAAGAATGGATATATGTGTATGTATAATGGATACATTTTGCTGTACAACAGAAGCTAACACAACATTGCAAATCAACTATATTCTAATAAAAATTTAAAAAAAAGAACACCAAAGAATAAAATAGAGAATTGTTGAAGTTAGTGCCTGAAGTTGAAAAAGAATCAAAATATATCTTCGTGTCTTTCAAATCTGCCTGTCGCTGCTGAATATTTAGTTTTTCAAGGTAATGTTAATAAAAAATACATGTAAATAAAATTTCATGAGAAAAAAATGGCTAAAATACACAATACAAGTGGGAAAAGAAGTAAAGCTAGAAAGTGTTAAAATGCCAAATGTGATTTTCTTGGCTTAATCATCTCAGATTTCAGATTAAGAACTGAGATTTATTTAAGTCTCTTTTGTTGAGGCATAAGGATGGAGTTCTTGTCAGAAAATTGTTCACTTTTCTTGGCTGTAGTAGCATTATAAATGCCGTACAAATACTGCTTTTCTTCATAGCCTGCCAAAAAAAGTGGCAATAAAGAGTTAACTAAATATATCCACATCTCAAAAGCATTTTAATTTTAATTTTAGAATAAGATTGTAGTTAATTCACTTTTAAAGGCTGCAAACTTTCTTAATTGTAAGAAGTAAAAATGGAATTTATATATGAAAAACTGTATGGTTTGCTAGAGAAAGAAACAGACAGACAGAGACAGAGAAAGAGAGAAAGCGCACACTCAAAAATGATTGGTAATCACTTTCAAGTCTATTCTGAGATGTGGGTGATATTAAGAATGAGGACAGGTGCTAGTTCAATTTTATGCTCTCTAGTTTACATAATCTTAGGGGCCATAAGGTGAAAAGAGACTGACCATATATTATTCTCTGTTATTTAATTCTTTGATCTGAATTCCAGTTATGTCTTATATGCTGTATCAAGAAACAAAATGCTCCTTGCAAAACCAGTGCTTTAATTCCAAGGGAATGTATTCCTGGAGTTAGAATTAATAAAAAATGTGAAACATTTTCCAAAGTGTTTATATTCTCCAAAATGGTTATAGTTTCAAAGGATCACAGATTAGGTATCCTTTTTCTTGGTTGGAGGTGACAAAGAAAGATGAAAAGGGATGCAGAAACAAACAGAATGCAGATACTTTTAAAAAATCAATTTTATTGACATAATTTACATGAAATAAAATTCACAAAATTCAATGAGTTTTGAAAACATATATGGTTGGATAATCTGTATCACAATCATGACATTGGATTTTTTGTCACCTCAATATATTCCCATGTGTTTGCTTGTTGCCAGCCCACCACCAACCTCTGGCAACAATTGATCTTTTTCTTTAATCTTTGCCTTCTTTGTAATAGTGTGCAGCCTTTTGTTTCTTTTTTTAATTTAGCATATGAATTCAAAATTCATCTATATTGCCATACACATTGGTAGCTTTTTTTCCTTTTCATTGCTGAGTTGTATCCTATTATGTGGATTTATTCACCAATTGATAAACACTTGAATTTTTGTCTACTATTAATAAAGACTTTATGAATATTTGCATTCATGCATTGGTAGGAACACATGTTTTCATTTCTCTTGGGGAAATATTTACGAATGGGCTTTCTCGGTCATAAAGTAAGTGTATATTTAACTTCATAAGAAATTGCCAAGTTGTTTCCTAAAATGGCTATAACCATTTTGGCTTTCTGGAAGCAATTTATTAAAGTTCCAGTTGCTCCACATTCTCAACAACACTTGGTATGGTCATTATGATTGTAGCCATTCAAGTGGGTATGCAGGAGTATCTTGTGATTTTAATGTACATTTTCTGATAATGGTGTTGACTTTCATGTGGTTATTTGCAATTCACTGGGAGAATGTCTGTTCGAATCTTTTGCTTATTTTTGTTCATTTTTAAAGTGAGGTCGTTTGTCTTTCTATCACTGAGGCTTCACATACTCTGGATTTAACTTTTCCTTCCCCCCCCCTTTTTTTTTTGAAAAAACATAAGTTTTCTATTTTGGGTAAAGTCTAAGGTATCAATTTTCTTTTCTTTTATGGATCCAGGTTTTGGAATAATATCTAAGAAACCTTGACTGTCCTAAGGTCACAAAACTTTTCTCCTCTGTTTTCTTCTGTTAGTTTTACAGGTTTAACTTTTATATTTAGAACTGTGACCCATTTCGAGTTAGTTTTTGCAAATGGTATGTGGTAAGGGTAAAGTTTTACTTATTTATTTTTACATATGAATATCTATCTGACTGTTTCAGAACTATTTTTCAAAGACTATTTTGCCCCCTTGAATTACCTTGGCATGTTTGTTAAAATCAGTTTACTATATATGTATAACTCTATTTTTCAATCCTCTGTTCTATTCCATTGAGTTAAATGCCTATCCTTTGGCCAATGCCACAATGCCTTGACTACTGTAGCTTTACTGTAAATCTTAAAATAGGGTAGAGTAAGTCCTACTACTATGTTCTTCTTTTTCAAAATTATTTTGGTCTTTGCATTTCAGGTAGATTTTAGAATCAGATTGTAAGTTATACAAAAGCCTGACTGGATTTTGATTGAGACTGCTTTGAAATCTATAAACCAGTTTGTTTAGGTCTGCTTTCTTTTCTTTCAGCAAAATTTTTTAGTTATCAGTGCATAAGTATTGCACATTTCTTTTTAAATTTATCTCTAAATATTTTATCTAATGACATTTTAAAAATCCAGTTTTGTGTTACTAGTATCCAGGAATACCATTAATATATTGATCCTGTTTGTATCTTATGACTTTACTAAACTCATTTCTTTACTGAACAAGGAATGAAGAGGTAGGAAGATTTCAAACTGGTTAATTCAATATTACATAATACAATCAAAATCTAGATTTATAGCTCGGCTCTGCCACCCTCATCATGGTGGCTTTTGACTGCAGATTTATTTTGTCATTGTGGCAAAATGGATACAATATCTCCAGATATCCGTATTCTCACACATAGACACATGAAATGCAAAGCCTATATGAGAAAAATGCTTCTTCTGATGTCTCTTTATAAGAGATTTAGCAAATACTCTCTTTCCCTAAGGCTTATCCATGCAATCTTGCATGCATTGCAAACCCATTCTTGAACAACCATGGTCAAGGAGACCAGATTCACCGTATAACTGGCCTTCACTAATTAAGACTCATCCACTGGGTCTGGTGAAAAGCCTAGCTCCTCTAAAGCATATGACTGCCTCATATCCAAGCAAAACCAGTTTCTTTTCACAAAGAATGGGAGAGAATGACTAATGGGTAATTAAAAAGAGAGGTTTTCAGGTCTCTGATAATTTTAAGGATGATTTTATAAGCTTTCAATTACTTGGCAACAGAATGATAAAAATAATTATTTTGAACTTGACTTACATCTGTGTTGTGAAATAGGAACATGAGATATTATCCATATTCAGTTATGATAGTTCTAGATCAAATCTTAATAAACTAGTTAATGGAACAGCAAGTCAAATGCAGGACTATAGTAATTACACACAGAAGATGTTAGAAAAACCTTTATTCCTTGATAAGCTATTCTATGTGAGGTTTTCCATATTTATAAACAAGTTTAATTTTATTTGAGTGAAACAATGGCAAAGGAAAAACCCTATTCATGTTATTTTTGGATGTTATGAATGATGTTATAAATAATGGCAAAAATGAGTAAGAGTATGTTTGTAATCTTAAAAAAAGAAAGACATTAAGGTAACCAAAAAGAAACTGGCCAACTAACACACATGAGGAGAATGTAAAATCACAAAGCACAAAGTTGGAAAATTGTTCATTGATCTCTTAAAATAGATACATATGTGAGAGCACTTGAGATGCCAAAAAGGCTTGCTTAATTAAACATAAATTCAAAACAAGCTGTGAAGTGAGAGTTTAGACAGTTCTTTCACTTATGAACTATATGTCATGAGGTGGATAGACCTAGAGTCTGTCATACAGAGTGAAGTAAGCCAGAAAGAGAAAAACAAATACTGTATGCTAACACATATATATGGAATCTGAAGAAATGCTACTGATGAACCCAGTGACAGGCAAGAGTGGAGATACAGAAGTAGAGAATGGACTTGAGGACACGGGGCTGGGGTGGGGGGCGAAGGGGAAGCTGGGACTAAGTGAGAGAATAGCATAGACAGATTTACACTACCAGCTGTAAAATAGATAGCTAGTGGGAAGTTGCTGTATAACAAAAGGAGATCAACTTGATGATGGGAGATGCCTTAGAGGGTCAGGATAGGGATGGGGGGAGGGAGTCGCGGGAGGGAGGGGATATGGGGATATATGTATAAATACAGCTGATTCACTTTGGTGTACCTCAAAAATTGGTACAAGAATGTAAGGCAAATATATTCCAATAAAGAGCTTAAAAAAATCACAGTATTTTTGGTATATGTGATCTTATTCATTGAATACTCTCCCTCCTAAAATATCTTGTGTCCCAAAACTTTTAATATAGCATTTCAGAAATAAATGTTAAAACTTTAAATTTGCAAGTTGAGTGCAATAGCATTATTAACAAATTAGACTATTTTGTGTTCAACTGGCAAGTCCTTACGTTTCTATATGATAATAACTACAGAAAATCATATTTTCTGATATCATATATACTTTATGACATTTTAATACATATAGAAACTCATTTTGTGTGTGTGTGTGTATGTGTATCACACTGCAACCTCAACAAGCACCATGCAGGACATAAACTCTGACACCTAGAAAAATAATACTGAAATAACCCTGAAGATTAAAATACTTAAGCTTCTTAGCATTTTGGAGGTTAGGAGTCTCTGGGAACATTCAGCCACATGTAGTAGGAGCAAAGCAGTGGTGGTAGTCTAGCCAGCTCTGCCCAGTGTCTGCCAAGGGGGATGGTTGGGTGAGCATGAGGGCAGCCTGAGTACATCAAAACATATACACTAGTAGACTATTGAACTGCCTTAGTCTTTTAACCCAGTAAACACTATATGAATCATACCCCAGAGCAAAGAAAAGAAGAGGGTGAGGCCAGGGTCTCTGGGTCCAAAGGTGTGACAGGGCCACAGGGCCCTTAAAGGGGCTTTTAGTACTGGGTAGAAATTGTAGGAATCAGAGACTAAAGGGGATACATTTGTTGACCAGAAAATGTACGGTTAGTGACTTTCTAGTCCTTCCTCAGATTCTCAGCCATATACAGTATTTTGATTTTCAGAGAAAAAGATATTCACCACTAAATAAAAATTCCAGAGGCTGAAATTCTTCTTCTGGCAACAACCTGTACATTATTATTCTTCAGATCAGAGAGTTTGGGAGGTCAAGCACCTGGTCAGCAAGAGATGCTGTGAAAGACACTAGGGGTCAGATGATGAGCAGGACAGATTTTCTCCCCTCCACTCCCACTACCTTCACCCTATCTCTTTTCCTGCAGCTTGTAAATACATTTGTGTATTTACAAATTCATGGGGGATTGATTCCAGGAGCCCCTGTGGATATCAAAATCTGTGATGCTCAAGTACCTTACATAAAATGACATACTACAGTGAATACAGTCCACCCCCTTATCTGCAGTTGTCAACCAACTGCCCTTGGTTGTCATCTGTGGTTGGTTGAATCTGCAGATGCAAAGCCCAGAAATATGAAGGGCTGACATACAGAATGTTCTCTTCCACTTAAAGTAAGACAAAATCATGCAAAACAATACAAATGAAACTACAATTGAACAGCAATTCCCTTGGACTACCAATTTCTGTCCTAGCTAGTGTTATGAAAAATGTTTTCTCCTTTCACCATCTCAGTTTATTTACATCTCAGCTAACTGTTCTGGCAAAAATGTAGAATGATTTTTCCAATTGCCACATTCAATATTCTCCTTTCAGTTTTGCTTTAATTTGCCTATCTGAAGTAATGGACATTTTTGACTCTCTTTTGACCCTACTGTCTTCTTTTTGGAACTCTCAACTCCCTTGGCTTCTGTGTCTCCATTTTTCTTTTTCGGCCTTAGATTTCTGATTACTTTTTTCAGACTTTATTTTTCTGTTCTTTACCTGTATGCTTATGCTCTTGATTCTGTATAACCAGCCCAGACGTCTTTTGTTTGCAGTTGTGCCTGCTGGACATCCACAACTGGAAATCTTACTGGCATCTGAAGCTCAAATGTCCTTTAGAATATAACTAAATTTACCAAAATGAACTTATTATATCACTCCTCCTCCAAACCTCCTCCTTCCTTTTGAGACCAATATCTGTTAATAACAGAACTCATTTGCCCCAAACTGAATATGGGAATCAAATTTAACTTTTACCTCACCCCATTCATTTATTCAACTGTCAAATCTAATAGAAGTAGGCTTTTAGCATAATGGTTCTATTAAGTGTTGGATGTGGACTGCCTTTGTTGAAATCCTGGCTCTGTTACTTACTAGGTCTGTATCTTCTGCAAGTTATTTCACCTGTCTGTACTGCTCTCATTTTCTCTAACATGGCGATGATAATACATGGAAAAAGTTATGTAAAGACTGATACCAATCTGATAATAAAAGTTAGCTGAGAGGGTGGAAATGCAGGGAGGGTGATGGAGAGGTTTATTAGCTATTACTTGATATATACTTTTTCAATATTTGAAAAGAGAATGTATTGTTTGGTAATTTAAGCAATTAGTGAAGGGAAATTGAAAATAAAATTATTTAACTAAAAGGCTCTAAATCCAACGGTCATCATTTACATGTCCAAAACCATTATTTTGAGTGGTGATGATCAGAGTATCATGTTCTCCTAATTTCCTGATTACTGAAAGCCGTTATCAATAGTAAGGACTTCCTAAATCTCTCATTGGTACCTATTGCTCATATATCCTTTATCTTAGTTTTCCTATAGTCGGGGAGAGCTTAACAGTGTTAAGCAATATTTGAGGTCTGCCTGAAGCATTCTACTTGCTAAACATAATGAGAATTAAAATTCGCCTATTAATTTTGGTTTCAGAGAATTCTCTGAAAAACCGTGATGTGCCGAAATCCTTAGAAGAGAAGGTATTTTTTTAATGTTTTAATCATCTTGGATTCTGTCTTTAAACATATGTATCCTTGATTTTGCAGAGCAAATATAACTTTGAATATTATCAAATGAAAAGATAACACATCCACAAAGAGAAATAGAAATATTAATAACAATTACAGCAATTCAACCGAATGGATGAAAGAATACCATGCCCCATAGTGAATTTTTCTCTGCCAATAATATTTATCATATTTAAATGGAACTTTCTTCTATTTTGACCCTTTTTATAGCTTTATTACAGAAAATGTTAACCTATATTAACCACTTACTGGATAAATACAGGAAAACTGCTTGCCACTTATCGGTTTATCTATTGTCCTCTCAAATAGGGCTGAGTGGTCTGATTTCAAAGTGACAGCTGGTGGTGTCTCTTCCTGATACATGCTAATCCAGTTTTTATTATGGAAAAACTGCCTGTGCTTTCTGACAGCGAAAGGGAGTTACTAAATGTAATCACTAAGGAGGAACCTTGGGATCGCAAACATAAAAGACTAAAATGAACAGTTTTCTCATTACAGAATGGTTTCCTGATTAAACACAGATTAAGGGTAGGGAGAAATCATTTAGAGACCTAAATAGCATTCTCCATTGTGTATATACACACAGAATCTCAGGTACACACATTTTCAAGTGGGTATGGGTGTAGAAGTTACATGCACATCAATATAGGTATAGCATTGGTGTAGCATGGTATATAATGCTACACACCATCATAGTACTCTCTCTCTTAATATACTCATTAAACAATTTAAGAATATGTGAATCAATTCCCATTTTTAGCCTGAATGTTTTGGATTAGAAGCACAAAATAAACTATTGTCATTTAAACAAAATGTGACTTTTTAGACAGATCACTGCTATGATTTCATTGTATTACTCTAGCGTAGATTGACTTATATCAGAAAAAGGGAGGAATGCCCCCTGTTTTTCCCCCACACAGGAAATGAAAAGCTAAGAGAAAGCTATCAAAAAAGACTTGGTTGCTAGTGCATCATAGCTGCATGATAGAGTCACTAGAAATGAGATTACTTAGTGTGTATAGAGGCATACCTTCCTCATATTCTACTTTGGAACCTTGATGCCATTTGTACTCTATAATAAACAGCTCTTTCGAATTTTAACTCCTAGCTGTCAATTGAAAAGGCCACCTAACTATTTCATTATGGTCTAATTAATAATGCACCTCAATAAAAATAATTTCCTTACTCCATAATTTATCAGTATGTTGAACATCTTGCCCACTACTTATTGCCAGAATAAAATAAGCAATCTTATTTGTGAGAGGACAGGGAGGTTGTTTAATTGACAGAAGAAGATATGGAGAGTCAGATTTAAAAGGAATGATCCCCTTTATTCAATCTCTATAGTTGCTGTTGCTTCAATTAGTCTGAACTTCAAACCACAAATACAAATAACTGTGCTGGAGTTAGGTAGTTATGCCAACAGATGACCAGTTGCCAGCACAATTAGCTATCTGACCTCATTTTGAAATTATAAGCACTCACAATTTCTGTATCCTTGGTGCAGTTAGTACCCACACACAATTCCGGGTGCAGAACTTGGCACAAACAGCACAGGTCAAAGGTCTACTGGAAACCTCTTTCAAAATCTAGCTATCAGTATTAACAAACACTTCTTTAGCCAGTCTGTGACTTCAGAAAGTGCAAATAATCATGCCCAGAAACAAAAATTCTTTCTAGAAAGCAAAACTAATGCTACTCCTGCTTATAAGGGATGTCTTAGTCTGTTTGAGTTGAAATAACAAAATACCAGAGACTCAGTGATTTATAAACAATAGTAATTTATTTCTTACAGTTCTAATGACTAGGAAGGCTAAGATCAAGGTACTGGCAGATTCTGTGTCCAGTGAGGGCTCACTGTTTGATTCATTGATGGCACTTTCTCACTGTGTCTTCACGTGGTGGAAGGTACTAGCTAGCTCTCTGGAATCTCTTTTATAAGGGCACTAATTCCAATTCCTCATGACCTACTCACTTTCCAAAGGCTCCATCTCCTAATGCAATCATGTTGAGGGTTAAGATTTCAACCTATGAATTTTAGGGGAGACACAAACATTCAGACCATAGAAGCAGGTGGAAGATTATTACTTCAAGTCCAAAGAAGTCATAGTCACTCAAATGGTAGACATTGGACACTCTAAATTGGGCATTGCGTTTGTATATATGATGCCTTTTCATCACTCAGAACTAAGGAGAGTCTTCAGAGATCCCTATGGCAATGCTCTATAATCAAAACCACTAGATGCTTTTTGAATGTCGCCACTTTAGCTGATCTGTTATATAAGGAGAACTGGCAACAAGAGCCCCCATCCACTGATGATACTGAGATGCTTTGGTTACTGTTTATAAAATGCATTTTTATATCTAATTCTTTTATATATGTAATAAATATAACTTTTTTGTATGTAATACTGGGGTTTGGTGTCCATTTTAGGTTTACATTCAACACTATTATAAACATAGATCAAAGCTCTTAAATAGTAATGTCAGAACTAGAGGAAAAATAAAACATAATATGCACAAACCTATATACCTACTGCTCCACATTGGTTCAATTTTTCTACTGTGAAAGATTCACATGAAAGTTAATGATTCTGTTTCAATAATGTTGATACTATGCTCATGGCAATTATTTATAAGATAATAAAATAAAAATAGTTGCCTTCCAAATGCCCCACATTTTAATTTTAATTAATTTATTTTTTATTGAAGTGTAGTTGATTTACTATATTATATTAGTTTCAGGTGTACAACATACTGATACAAAATTTTTATTTACAGTTATTGTAAAACATTGGCTGTATTCCCTGTGCTGTACAATGTATCCTTGTAGCATATGTTTTAAAATTAATTAATTAATTAATTAATTAATTAATTTATTTGCTACATTGGGTCTTCATCGCTGCATGTGGTCTTTCTCTAGTTGTGATGAGTGGGGCTACTCTTCGTTGCGGTGTGTGGGCTTCTCATTGCAGTGGCTTCTCTTGTGGTGGAGCACAGGCTCTAGGCACGTGGGCTTCAGTAGCTGTGGCACACAGGCTCAGTAGTCGTGAGCCTGGGCTCTAGAGCACAGGCTCAGTAGTTGTGAAGCATGGACTTAGTTGCTTCGTGGCCTGTGGGATCTTCCTGGCCCAGGGATCAAGCTTGTGTCCCCTCCATTGGCAGGCAGATTCTTAACCACTGCTCCACTAGGGCAGTCCCCCTTGTAGCGTATTTATTTTATACATAGTAGTTTGTACCTCTTAATCCCCTACCTCTATATTGCCACCCACCACTGGTAACCACTAGTTTGTTCTGTATATCTATGAGTCTATTTCTTTGTTATACTTACTAGTCTGTTTTATCTTTTTAGATTCCATATGTGAGTGATAACATACAGTACTTGTCTTTCTCTGTCTGACTTATTTCACTAAGCATAATATCCTCTAGGTCTATAAAGGTTTACAAGTTGTTGCAAATGGCAAAATTTCATTCTTTTTTATGGCCAAGTAATATTCCATTATATACACACACACACACACACACACACACACACACACACACTATACACACACACAAACACTTACCACATCTTCTTTATCCATTCATTTGTTGATGGACACTTAGGATACTTTCATATTTTGGCTATTGTAGATACTGTTGCTATGAACATTGGGGTGCATGTATCTTTTCAAGTCAGTGTTTCCATTTTCTTTGGATATATATCTAGAAGTGGAATTGCTGGATCATGTAGTTGTTATATTTTCAGTTTGTTGAGGAGCCTCCATAGTGCTTTCCAGAGCCACTGCACCAATTTACATTCCCACCAACATTTTGCAAGGGTTCCCTTTACTCTACATCCTCACCAACTTTTGTTATTTGCGGTCTTCTTGATGACAGCCATTTTGACAGGTGTGAGGTGATAGCTCATGGTTTTAATTTGCATTTCTCTGATGATTAGCAATGTTTAGCATCTTTTCATGTGCTTGTTGGCTATCTGTATGTCTTCTTTGGAAAAATGTCTACTCAGGTATTCTGCTCACTTTTTAATTGCCAAATACCGCATAATTTTGTTCTAAAGTTTATAGAGTATTTTCAAAATAACCAAATTAGGTAACACAAGAAAAATATGTAAGAATTACATTTATATTTTAAAACAGGGATGAGAATAATCAATGACAGAATTGCTGAAATAAAAAGCTAATTTAAAGGATAAGAATAATGATTTACACAGGTTAAAATATCTCTGCATCTGTCAGTCATATAGGAAGTATCTTATTTCTTTAAATAGATTGGTCTGACTTCATATGGACATGAGCCACAATTCTCAACAGAGAGTCAAAAGACCTAAATTCTGTCGCAAGGGCAAACTACTCATGACTTCATGAATCTCAGTTTCCTCATCGGTAAAATAGATCTTATAATAACCATTTTTTTTCTCCTTCACAGTGTAAGATAATATGTAATAAATCAGTTTGTAACTTGCCATTTATTTCAATACCATTTATTGTTGGTATATTATTGTTGTCTTGGATTTAAGCCTGTAGAAGTTGGACAGTGCCAGTTAATAAAAGGTTTTGAAATCCAAACAACAGCTCATTGACATTCTTGGAGGTTCTATCTAAAAATCCATCCTTAAAACTTTTTAAAAAGTTGCTAAACTTTTTGTCTTGTCATGTCTTGTGATAACTTGAAACTCAAATGTCTTCTTTTTTAATTTCCCTATATCTGTTAATGACTACTGTTTTGTCAGGCCAAACTTCAGAATCTTTAAATAGTTTTAATTTTTTCCTACCTGCCAATATCCAATCAGTTAAAAAGTCCTATTTAGGCTGATCTCAAAACCTCTTTCCTATGTGTCATTTCTTTTCCAATTCTATGATTAATACGCAAGCTCATGATTATAATAGTATTTTAAAAGTTTCTATCCTTGATTTTTAATAAATTACATGTTCAATGTGAAACATAGACATTCAGAAAAAATAAGTAATAAAATCCAGTATTTTATCATCCAGAGTATACTACTGTAAATATAATTGCATAAATTTCTTTTTTATGCATAATTTTTTCATCATTGACATCCTGTTGTAAATGCATTGGCATTATTTTTTTAAGAAAATTATTTACTGTCACTGACACTTTATTTAATAGGTATATTTTGAAATCAAATTTTATTTATTTGAATAAGTAAAACAAGCATGTGGTTCAAAGTGAGTACAAGGTGTGATGTAAATATCAGCCTCCTTCCTGTCCTTCCCCAGAGGAATCACTCCCACCAGTTTCTTGTGTATCCTTCTTGAGATAATCCACACACATACAAGTGCATATGAATATCACTCTATTTACTGCCATGTATGTCAACATACTTTCAAAAAAGTGTGTATTTTAAAAGTGTGTATATAATACACATAATTACTTAAAATCAGTAGTATATATATTATTTCTTCCTTGCTTTAACAATAAGACTTTACAATAAATTTAGTAAAGTGGAATTGTCATTAAAGTTTCATTCCCTTATCCTTATTTTTAATATTTTACAACCAGAATTCGTGAAACATCTTCATGAAATACTTCCAGTCTATCAAGTTGTCTGAGAACCATCCAATGAACTATTAGCTAAGCTAAGGACTACCAAATGCATTCAGAAAACATCAGAACATAGTGATTATGTAGAAGGTACTGTAGTTGAGACTATATTATATTTTGAAAGATCAAATCTTTGTAAAAAAATGTGATATTTCCAGAATTTTTACCACTCTCATCAGTATCCTTTTTAATGGTAGCTTAGTTATTCTAATATGTGAAATTTTGCAAGTATTTTTTCTTCTCATCCAAGGAGTTCCTGAAAGTGGTAAGTTAAAATCTCCCAGTATGATTGATTATATGTTTCAAATCTTGGGATTTCCCTGGTGGCACAGTGGTTAAGACTCTGTGCTCCCAATGCAGGGGGCCCATAGTCGATCACTGGTCAGGGAACGAAATCCCACATGCATGCCACAGCTAAATCCCACATGCATGCCACAAGTAAGGAGCTGGCGAGGCACAACTAAGGATCCTGCCTGCTGAAACTAAGACCTGGTGCAACTAAATAAATAAATTTTTTAATAGTTTTTTTCTTACATGTGTTTATGTAAGAGGCTATCTTTTTTGGCTCAGGCAGGTTTAGCATTATTATGTCTTCCTGATGAATTGCTGTTTTTATGACTATTGAATGACCTCCCTCTTCCCCAAATCACTTTTGCCTTAAAGCCTAATTTGTCTGATACTAATGTTGCCACACCTGCTGCTTTGTGTTAATATTTGCCTGGTTTTAGGCATGTCTCTTACAAAGAGCATGTGGACAGATTTTTTAAAATCCAAATTTAGAAATGTTGTCTTAAAAGGAAATTTTTATCTTTTTATGTTTGTTAGAATAACTCATATATATGAATTGTAGTTTTATGAGTTTTATTTATAATATTTTTTCTTTACTTATTTCTCCTCTGTTGCCTTTTATTGCATTATTGACTTTTTTTTGCTCCCCCTACTCCAAGCTTTTTCCTTTCACTGTTTTGGAAATTATCCTTTCATTCCTCTTCTTTTTTTTCTTTTAGTGATTTTAGCCAGCATACTCTACCTAATAAACCCATGAATATGTCTGTCCTGTAGACACTGTATAATAACCAGCATACTCTAACTAAAGTCTCTTTCTCACATTTTCATTTCCATTATACTACTGTCTTGTATTTTAGTTTCATCTTATTTTTAATTCTGCCAAATGAGTTACCATTATTTTAGTGTTTTACCTTATAAATGTTTATTGAATGAATAAGTACAGGTAGAATTTTGACTCCACACTCATGTTTATTATAAGCTTGTTCTTTTGATTTCTCCTCATGGATGACTTTTTATTTTTCTACCTAGAAATTTTGGTCATAGATAAAACCTGAGTCTTCCCTGAGCTGGTAGGGTTTTGTTTTTATTTCTGTTTTTTTTTTCCTCAAAGTTTTATGATTAAAAGTGTGTTCCCTAATTTATAGCTCCTAAATTTTGGAGCAGTTTTACCTAGGCTCCTGCAACATTGACCAGTAATAAATAGTACCATTCTGCTTTAAGCTTCATTTTCTCTTTGGCACTCAGGAATTTCTCTTTCTACTAAGTTTTATAATATTACATAATAGCCAGCTTTTTTTGTACTTATAGCTGGAGAGAAAAATACATAGGCTCAGTTCAAAATGTTGCTAAAACCTAAATTCATATCTGTGTATACATAATTTTATACGACGTAGTTACACGTAACATTGTAAGTACTTTCTCTTATGACCACAATTTCTTTGTAAATCTCATTTTTCATTGTTTTACAACATATGCCTTTAGAGTTGGAATGTCTGAGTTTGATTCTTCTTTCATAATTTTAAAATTTTAGATAAATTTTAGAAAATTTGGAAGAGACTGTGTCAGTTTCTTTATTTGTAAAATGGGAAAAATAATACTGTAGGATTGCTGTAAAAAACCAATTAGTTAATAATTGTGGAACAGAGTCATGCAGGTGTCCTCTCATTGCTCAGTTAATGTTAACTATTTATTATTATTATTATTACTATATCATCTTTGACTGCCACCACCATCATCTTCATATACCAACACTGAGGTTGGTATATCATCATCATCAGTAACATCACCTGCTTTGAGCAGAAATTGCCTCCAATCCAAATTCAGTAATATAAATAGTGCTCTAATTTGCATGTCTTTGCACAATTTTATTTACATTTTCTTTTCTTAAAATAGATATTAAAATTGGAGTTTTAAAGCACAGAATATGCTCATTTTTTATATGCTCGTTTTTAAAGGGACTTTTATACAGCTTTCCAAATGTGTAACATTATCTTAAATGTTTTGTCTTCTCCCTATTTTCCTCCTTTTGAACATGTCTGTTGGTGACATCTGGTACCATTTCCCCTTGATCTTCCTGAGTTCACCATTATATTTGGTAGGCTGTTTTAGGCATGATCAAGTGCCTGTGGCTCTATCCACCTCTGCCCAAGGGTTTTCTGTACCATCCCAGGAGCTTGCTTGCCCACAGGTGGGGCAATCTGAAAGTGCAGCATAGTTAATACCCTCACGAGCAGCCTTCAATCAATAAGGGTGAGAGTGGTTGGATACATGCCCCAGCCTTCCCATTTCTGCATGGGATAATTATGAGATGTGTTCCACATGATTTCTCACAGAGTCCCAGTGATGCTGAGCTCCAGGTGCCCATAGAGATAGCCTACTCATGAATGCACCTTTAATGCTTTTCTCCCTTCCCTGTGCTACTTCCTTTCTCCTTCATTTGTGCTTCTCTAGATTTCTTCCAAATAAACTACCGAGACTTAGTCTCATCATTTGCTTTTGGAGAAGCCCAAACTAAGACAGCATACTTTAACAGTTTAATCTTTCTGATCTTTAAAAGTCAGCTCAACAATCTTCCATAGTTCCCATGCATACAAGGCAAAATACAAACTCTTGAGTTTGGAAATTAAGACTCATTACAATATGTCACTTTCTATTCATTCTGTCTCCATTTTCTCCTACAAAACAGTTTTCTTAACCAAATAGTTTACTCATTATTTAAAAAATGTAACAAGTATATTTTTCTTATGCCATTTTTTCACATCACTGTGTCTGCTTCATTTTCTTTGGTTAAGTTATACTCTTTCTCCAAAACTCATTTCTGTGAATATTTCCACACTGCTCAAATCAGGAACTTGAGCATCTGAAGTCTTTAGTGTGACTTTTTCCCCACTCATTTGGCTCTTGGCATAACTACCTTATAATGTCCTATTCCATCCTCATGTACTATGTTTAGTTCTACTTGGAGAGAGGCTCTGTTTTTAGGCTTCTGTAATGCATATTTATTATAGAAAAATTAGCATATATTGAACAGGGAAACAAAACTAATTTCTTGTCATGCTGTTTAGAAATAGCCAAAGTCAAGATTTGAAATATTTTATTCTAGTCTTACTATGTGCTTTTTAATTTAAATTATATATATAATTTTATGCAATATATAATATGTATTTATAATATTATATATATTATATATATTTAATTATTTGATGATATGTGTATTTAATGATTCTAACATTTATTGTGAGGATACCTTATGTGCTAGGTATTGATGACAAGTTTTATATATGGTATGCTGTGCAGCAGTGTGAAGGATACTGCTGGTTTACCTATGAGGAGTCTGCAGAGTAGAGTTTATATAATTCTTCTGTTGAAACACTATTAAGTGGTTAAGTTGGGACTCAAACCTAAGTCTGTCTGGCTGAGATTTTTATGCTCCTAACCACAAAAACATACTACCATTTTCACCTTCACTTTACGTCTCAGGACTTAGGTATATAGAGATGGATGAATCATAATCTTCAATGATGATACCTTGTTAATTTAGCTCTCCTATTTTCTATCTATGTATGTATATGTATATGTATGTACATATCTATCATGTATCTATATATCATCTATTTTTACCTTTCTTCTTCCTCTTCTCCTTCTCCCTCTCCTCCTTCTCCTTCTGCATCTTTGCCATCATCATCAATCTATCTGCATTAAGTAATAAAAACCCATGAATCTATCACCCACTTGGAATTTAACAAAAATCCTGACCTATAAGCTCTCTCTCATCCTATCACCCTGAATCACATATTTATAAGTACTTTGCTTTCCTTTTCATATATGTTTGTTGCATTTGTGTGATGTGGTATGTTGGTACTATTTCTAGAATCATAAAACAAAGGGTATCATGCTGAGCCTAATTATTTAAGCCTTCTTTTCTTATTTAATAGGTGTTCAGATTCAACTATACTGTAACATGCCACTGTAGTTGTCATTTTGACTTCTATATATATTCTAGTATGAAAATATACAAATTCATATATCCATTCTTCTCTGATGAACATTTAGACTGCTAAGATTTTGCTATTGTGAACAATGCTTCCATGATCTTAAACATGTATTTTCTTCTTGTCTTTATATTAATTTTGAATTCAATTTTAAACCTTTATCTCATAACACATGCATTTATCATCGAATTAGTTTTTAAATTTTTACAATTAAATTGCTACCTGATAGTCTATTGCATATTTCACTTAATAGCTCCCTGCTGTAATTTGTGGATACTTTTAATTTTCTTCTATTATAAATAATTCTCTGGTGAACATCTTTGTACTTAGAGTTTTTTATGTGTAGGAAGATCCAATTATGATCCATATGAATTACTGGAATCAGTATGGAGACTACAAATAACATATTCTAAGATTATATTCTATGAGTATATGATATGATATAGCTGATAGGGCCTCAACTACACAGAATATGCTTTCGTCAGACATGCAGTTATAATTTTTTGCCTTTAATAAACTGTAGATTAATTGAGTTCTGGGGCAAAAAAAGTCTTATTGACACAACATTTGATGGAACTCAACTTGAAACACTAAGCTTCCTCAAGCAAAATCATATAATTTGTGAGTTGGAAATGTTTCAAAGTTGTGTAGAGTAGAACTAATTTAAATGTTTATTTGACTTAAAGTCTGTGTATGCATGTTGTAAAAAGGAGATATAATTAACTTGATTTAGAATCAAATAAAGTGGGATACATAGGACCATGAATAAAAGGCTTTTTGCTGAGTTTAAGAGCCCTAGCTCTTCATCTCATCTCATTGACTCACCTTCATCTCAGCAACCCCTTTCACTATTTACAAGCCCATCAGACAGAATTAACAAGGTGTTCTACTTACTTAACACCTTGAGCCTTATAGCCGTTGTTCTTGTCTAAGTCGAACTGCTCCATCAGTCTGAGACTATTTTTAATGACATAATACTTACCATAAAATTATGACTCCCCTTAGAGATGATTAGTTTATCCTTTCTAATTGCCACTATTCAGAACTGGAGGGATGTTTATTTCCTAAAATTTAGTAGAGATTGTGTGCACCCAATATCAAAAGAAGAAAAATGAAGAAGATAGAACAAAAATATGAATCAGCTTTACAAAGTTTTCTTAGGGGCAGCTTGGCGTTAGTTTTAGATTGCTCTGTAACTATGTTGGGCAAAGGCCAAATGGCGATTAAAAACTTGTATACCCTTTATTGGTATCCTAGTTATAGAATAGTCTTGTTCATATGTATAGAATTAGACTTTACAATATCTGGAAACCATTCTTTAAATAAGTGGTAGCTGTTAATTTTATACTGTATAAAAAATTCAAAGATAAACTAATGTATGTATGTAATAAAACTAACATACATTATACTCAAACCACTTAATATCAGAATTCTTATAAATCTGAAAATTGTCTACTAAAGAGGCAAACTGTTTAAAATGTCACCATGTAATAAAGCATATAATTGCATATGAATAAAAAGCATAGAGCATTGCAGCAATGTGTATACTTTGCAACTACCTTTTCTTCTATTAAAATATCAAATGTAGACTTTTGTGTTAACAAGGAATTCTAAGTTTCCATAGAAATAATTTTAAAATCACATAGTTTAAGATTTTACAATGTAGACAAAATTAGATATGTAGAAAATAGAAACTTCACAATAATAATATTCAATGCTCCATGTAAAATATTTGAATAGAATAGCTACTGATAATATTCCAAATATTATATTTGGTTGTCAGCATAACACATCTCTTTTAGTTAAACTACAATTATAGTTTTACTGAGAAGAACCAAATTACACAACCTCAGTTTACAAAAATACAAGAATAAAATTATTAACATAAATAAAGCTAGCAGCAATATGTCATGTAATTAGAGGGAGGAAAACTGAAGAATTTTTTCAGTGTCTGAAGCAGTTTTTTTAATTGATGAGAATTATTAAATTTATGAGCAATTTTATATAATCTGAATTTAATCAGAGTTGCAAGATTAATTGAAAAGTTATATAACTTGTATCATTGTTTTCAATGTAAAAATATTCTCAATATTGTGAAACAAAATTGAAAAATTTTAAAGTGGGTTTAGATATGAAAATAATAGAACATGAGAAATTGAGATAGGGAAACCCTTCATTGTTCATAAACTCCAGATATGCACACATGTTCTTACTATATTGGTGGGGAATTATGCCATTTCAATTATTCCTAATAAAAATTTTCATTTAGTGGATTTAAGTCAACACCTTAATATTATTTGAGCATAATTTTTGTAGTATATTACAAAATGATTTTAGGTTAGATTTTGGTAGAAAATAGCCAGGACTCATTTGGCTGCTACTTTTCTTGGAAGAGAAAAAAAAAAAGCTTTATCTTAATTAAAGTTTAATTAAGGATCACGTTTGGCAGTACTTTTCACACCGATCTACACCAGCAGATTTTCTAGGGCTTAACTTTATCGTGCAGAAAATCCTCTTTTATTACTCCCAACCTGTTGTAAAAGCTGTTGGCACAGAGCAGTGGTTGCTTCATTCAGACGCCTTGTTTGCCACTGGAAATATCCCAAATCTCTAGAGATAGCACCACAGTGGTTCAATTTAATATCTGTCCTATCACTACAAGACTCCAGCTCATTATTAATGATACTATTCATTAATTTCTTGTTGGGATGATGTTGTTATTTATTAAAATATTAAAGAATGCCCCTGGGACACGTGCATAATGAGGGACACCTCGGTTTCATGAGCGGTACCAGCTGAAGGAATGAATGAACACACTACAGATTTACCCACCCTGCGCTACACCATTCCTCCCTCATTAGTCCTGCTACATCTCTGAGTGACACTGTAAATTCATTTTGTGCTCTGTCCAATCAGAGCTTAATACAGATGCAGGGCCCTTTTTTTTTTAATGAGCCATTCCTATGCAAAATGAATTGACTACTGTCTAACTCATGTAATCCGCCTGTATTTTGGGGAAGAACTAAATTGCCTGTATTTATATAGGAGATAAATAAAAGCTGACATATTTTTTTCCTTTTCAGTCTTGCATTAGGAAAATTTCAACATAATAAATTCTCCATCTTAAAAACCTGCCACCTTAGTTAACTAAATCCCAGCATGACATTTAAACATGTGATCGTCGTATTTAAAAAAGCCTAAACAAGCAGTTTGTACATGGCAGTGGTCATTTGATGTGTGTTTGCACATGCATTCAGGCGCAGCCTACAGAAATTCTAAGAATGCTTGATGTATTTGCTCACCTTTTCAATACATCGGTATTTAAAGACATCCTTTGAGTGTGCTCAAATGTATACGGTCATATAAAAGAGAAAATATGTGACATTTATAATCATTTTCAACTATTTGGGGGATAAAATACTATTAAAATATTTTTTCTTAGAGAAGAAAAATCTTATTATTTGGTTCTCTTGCTGGTCACTGAATGCACAGAGTGCAATCTGCATAACAATTGAGGTAGCATCTGAAGGTAAAGTTTTAATTTGTTCTATATGGTTGTTATTTTCTCTCCTGTGCAAATAATTACTTTGGTGAAGAAATACCACACTGTTTTGAGGGGATTAACTGGGCATAATTGCAGCCTGTTTTGATCCCTCTCTTAATAATGGATTCTTTCAATCTATATCTAGTAGGGGAGCTTTGGAAGAATAGTTTAAAAGCATTTATAGATGCCTGTGCAATCATACTGTGAATTTATACCTGTTTGTTTCTGAGCAAAAAAAAAAAAAAAAAAGCGTTGTATTTGTATGATTACATCAAGGGTTTATATTGCAAACCTTAACCTATCTTTGCCTAAGACAATGAATCATGGTTGTTTTAATCCCATCCAACAGTTTATATTTAAATATACATCATTTCTAGATTATATTCTGGTCAAAGTGAAATTTATTGCATGTTTTATTTTGAAATAAAAACTCATTTCATAAAAATAATTTTCCCTGGCTAGTGTTAAGTGCTCAGAAAACCATTTGCAAAAAAAAAAGTGTGCTAGGTAGGCTGCAAAATATTTGTCTAAATTTGCAAATGTTGAACTACTAGTGACCTGATTTCAATATCATAGTGTATTTGCTTTATAGTAGTGACTTAGAAAGGTACTGATTTTTAGGCCATATTTTCTTCCAAGTCCTGATTAAGGTAGATGACATCTTCATATTTTTATTTACTGGTATTGGTCATGTTCAGGAAGGACTAAGGAGTTTATTTTCTCCAAAGCAATAGGAACCATGATGATCAAATCCTGTTAGGTTTTCATAACTCCATAAAAATGATTTAATAAAACTTCAATCCTAAAAGAAAGAACAATGAGACATTTTCCTTAATCATATTAAAGAAAAAACAGAGGTTGGAAAAGTGAAGAATAAGAAGAGCAATGACCAGATTTTCTTTTTTTTTTTTAAATTTTGTTTTATTGGCTGTGTTGGGTCTTTTTTGCTGTGCGCGGGCTTTCTTTTTAGTTGTGGTGCACGGGCTCCTCATTGCCGTGGCTTCTCTTATTGCGGAGCACGGGCTCTAGGCATGTGGGTTTTGGTGGTTGCAGCACATGGGCTCAATAGTTGTGGTGCATGGGCTTAGTTGCTCTGTGGCATGTGGGATCTTCCTGGAGCAGCGATCGAACTCGTGTGCCCTGCCTTGGCAGGTGGATTCTCAACCACTGTGCCACCTAGGAAGCCTGCAATGACCAGATTTTAAGAAAATCATGAGAGGGCAAGAAGGAAGAGGTGATGATGATGAAGATGGAGAACAAGATGATTATTTTATAAAATCCCTGAAAATTAAAATTAGGGGTTTTTTTAGAAGGATGTTTTATGTCAAAACAAATGATAAAGTAGAAATAAGTTTATTATTGTAATTTCTCTTAGAAAGTGAGCTGCTTTCTGTTTGGAAATAAATGCTTTACTATAAGCCCTTAGAGTGGAGAGTAAAACAAAGAGGGCCTCAGATGAGGCAGAAATGTTTGATGAGCTATCAGGATTGAGGGAGTGGAGACTGGTGGGGAAGGAGAAGATGTGTTTGTTTCTTTGGGGAAGGAGCCAGTGGGAAAATGTGATTCTCAGAAAGAGCGGCTGCAGGATGATTATGCTGTGTGCCCTTCCAAAGTCAGAACCTACTAAAATCACCAAATGTTTGGTGAGAGAAGATTTTTGGAGTGGGGATCAGTGAAAAGCTTGCCTTCAGACAAAGGTATAATAGTTTATGCAGGTATGGAAATGCTGAAAGAGAGAGAAGCCATGGTACTGGGAGTTGGATTAAAAGTAACAAAACTATTTTGTGGATGAAAACCCTCAGCCAATAGCAAGATAACACAAAAATTTCTACAGATAGAATTAGAAGGACACAATCTCATAGATATTTTTTAGCCCAATAAGCCCTCTTATTTACAGATAGTGAAAAAATACATTTAGGAAGTTAAGTGGCAAGACTAGTTACATACTAGTTAGTGTAGTTAGTGTAATTTCCACTCACCATGTTTGCATATGATGGCTATAGGCTTGTAATGTTAAGAAGTGTTATTGACTTAAACTATATGGTGCAGAAGTTCTGAGGTAAAATTATATACTATAATTGACCACACATGTTCAGGCAACACAGTTCCAGAAGTATTGAAATAGGCTAACATCACAGGAAGTAGTTAGACATTAAGACAAAACTTTCCTTGGATTATCATCAGAGAAAAAATTTTGCATGTGTTTAGCAAGTGGTATGATATTTTATTTTTATTTTATATTTTTAATAAATTTATTTATTTTTATTTTTTATTTATTGGCTGCCTTGAATCTTTGTTGCTGTGCCCATGGGCTTTCTGTAGCTGTGGAGAGTGGGGGCTGCTCTTCCTTGCAGTGCACAGTCTTCTCATTGCGGTGACTTCTCTTGTTGCAGGCTGCGGGCTCTAGGCAAGCAGGCTTCAGTAGTTGCGGAGCATGGGCTCAATAGTTGGGGCTCGTGGGCTCTAGAGTGCAGGCTCAGTAGTTATGGCACTCGGGCTTAGTTGCTCCGTGGCACGTGGGATCTTCCTGGACCAGGGATCGAACCCATGTCCCCTGCATTGGCAGGCAGATTCTTAACCACTGCGCCTCCAGGGAAGCCCAATAGTGGTATTATGATATTTTTAGATTCTTATGCCACTTTGACTACTTTATATGAGAAAGTATTCATTTACTACACCATATATTTAAAATTTTAGAAAGATTAAATAATAAAGGCAAGGTTCTCCGTGAGTTATGAGAAAAAGAAACGTAATTTCTCTCTCAGATTACCTTTAAAGTTCTAAGTTAAAGTATCTACTTAGTGGCATATTATCATCATTAGATGACTATACTTACATTTTGAGAATCCTGTCTTAGAATTTAAAATGTGACATATCTAGATGTTTCTTTTGCAGTGCAACCTTAATCCTTTGGATTAAGAAGCAATAGTGGAATGTGCTGTTTTTTTTAAGTCAACAAGTCAATATTCTTGTTAATTTCTATAGCTTTAAATATAAATATATAAAATAAATATAAGTATAAAATATAAAATACAGTGTATGTTGTGAACTTTTTACTCACTTTTTGTCACAAATAAGTTCACAATTTGATCTGACTATATTGATTGTCAATATAGTCTATTTGGACTGTATAAAAAATAATTTTAAATAATAGCATGTAAAGTATTCACTACATACACCGTATTTTATATTTTACATTTAGAAAATCATTATCCGAAAAGAAACATGTACCACAGTGTTCATTGCAGCACTATTTACAATAGCAAGGACATGGAAGCAACCTAAATGCCCATCAACAGATGAATGGATAAAGAAGGTACATATATACAATGGGATATTACCCAGCTGTAAAAAGGAATGAAATTGAGTTATTTGTAATGAGGTAGATGGACCTAGAGACTGTCATATAGAGTGAAGTAAGCCAGAAAGAGAAAAACAAATACTGTATGCTAACTCATATATATGGAATCTAAAAAAATGGTCCTGATGAACCCAATGACAGGGCAAGAATAAAGATGCAGATGTGGAGAGCAGACTTGAGGACACAGGGTGGGGGGCGGGGTGAATAGGAAGCTGGGATGAAGTGAGAGAGTAGCATTGACACATATACACTACCAAATGTAAAATAGATAGCTAGTGGGAAGTTGCTGTATAACATAGGGAGATCAGCTCACTGGGTGATGACCTAGAGAGTGGGATAGGGAGGGAGGGAGGGAGTCATGGGAGGGAGGGGATATGGGGATATATGTATAAATACAGCTGATTCACTTTGGTGTACCTCAAAGACTGGCACAACAGTATAAAACAATTATATTCCAATAAAGAGCTTAAAAAATGTTAAAAAAAAAAAAAAGTGAACTTATTTGACAGATTGAATTGTGAACTTTCTCTTCATCTCATTTTGTCATATTGTATTTGACAACCAATCATTATACTATTTTATTATCTTTCAAATACTAAGTTAATATTTGTAGTCTCCAAAATGCTTCATGGGAAACAATAGGAATTTAAACCAAAGTGTATTTTAGAAGAATTTCTTTTCTGTTTTGAGTCATATGTTTGATTTTTCAATTGCCAGCATATTAAACTTAATAAAGGAATCTCTTTTTCCTGGCCAGATCTTCCAGTGCACATTTAGAAATGAGTTATTTTTTCATTATACTTTATACAGTGTTCCTACCCAAACAAACTGAGGAGTTTTTAAAACTTTGGTGAAAGTGGTTATTTAAAACTACTGAATGAAAAAGGCAAGTTGTATAATTCTCCCCTGAAACAGAGAAGGAATGTTAAACTTCCACCTTAGTTCTACCTTTCCTGGAAATTGAATCTAATTAACGAAGATTTAAAGGAAAATTTTACTTTTTAAACAAGACAAAAAATATAACTTCTGTCATAGACATATGGGAAAAGATTTTGTTCTTTGGAATAGAGGATGAAATTTAAAGTCTTGTGCTTAGAAAAGAAATACCTTAGTCTGACCTGAATGAAAGTGATCATTCATCAATAACTTAATTATTTGAGGGAACGTAATCTTTTTGAAAATATATGAATATGTATACACATAGACACAGACACACAAATCTTAGAAAATAAATACAATACTATTTTTCAGTTTCATAAGAAAATCAAGATTTTACTTACAATAATTCTGAAATTTTGTCTGTCACCAGCTGGCAGAAGTCTTCTTTACTATAGTAAATTTAGCTATACCTTTTATCCCTTTGTGCATCTGATTAAATATTCTTGACTTACTCAGAATAATTTTGTAAAAAAAAATTGGTATTCATGCTTTGAATTTAAAGTTACAGTTGTTTGATTGTTTTAAATTTTTTTTAAAAGAGCTTGCTTGCTTCCTTCCTTCCTTCCTTCCTTTCTTCCTTCCTTGCTTCCTTGCTTCCTTCCCTCCCTTCTTCCTTTCTTTTCTTTTCTTTTTTATAAACAATAGTGAAAATGCTTCCTCTAAGCTGAACCATATTCTTTGCAAGCATCGACTAGTGGTGAATATGATCATTTCCATTTCCCAGAATAAGACCTAGAGACATAAAAATACTTTTGATGCCCTAGGATGGAGAAAGAGTATTGCCATGCTGATACCTGACTCTAAAGCTGAGGTCTAGTGCAGTGTCTTACCTCTGACCAATGCATCAAGCTGCCCTGTGTAGAAGAACATAGTTGTCCATTATCACAATTTCAAAAGTTAGGAATACAACGGAAACTCCAGCATTTCCTATAACCCAGTAAGGGTTTACTTATTATTTTTTTCTTATTATTTATGGAGGTAGAAAGGACAGCAGTCATGAGCTTCTTAAACAATGTAAAGAAATGCTTTCTTTACTTAAATTTACATTTATAAGTGTTAAGTAGTTGTCTAGGACTTGGTGAACAAACTTGTATTCACAGTAGCCATTCTATTAGTTGCCTATTCTTTGTCATATTTCCTAATTAAGGAACATTCATGTTTTGAGTCTCTAAGATAGATGGGCAGATTGGGAGGGGAATACATACATGTGCACACGTACATATAAACACTTACTCTTCAAATACGTGTATTCACTTTGAATTATTAAAATTATATTTTGATTACAAGTTAACCAGGTCCACTTCTGGTTAGAATGTAGAAAGTTACAGGAAATCTGTACTTTACCAACTAGAGAAAACCAGGTAAACTACAATACCATCTATGTTAGAAGACATAGAAAAGCTGTGGTTATAAGAAACCTAAAATAATTGAATTCCATAAAGAAAAGTTTTTCCTGGTTAAATGATTATTGGTAGCTATTGTAATTTGTTGGTTGCATTTATCATACCAGGCAAAAGTGGCATAAGTGGGAAGAAGATGAGACTCTCCTTAGCTGAGGGATTGTATGTAAAAAGAAACTGGCAATATTTTGATGAGCATGCAGGCCAGTGTGACCTACTGGAACATGGAATCCTAAACTTGCTAATGCCCCCACTCTTCACTATTAAGTTACCCTTAAGGACTTTGCTGGGCTGAGAAGCTGAAGGCCTAGGCTAGAAAGGCAGATAAAAACTCTCCCACAGAGTCATGCTTGGGAGAGAGTTCTTCTGGTAAAAGGAACCAGTGACAAACACAAGAATGTTCTTATCCTCAAGACATTTTAACATGAGATAAAAAGATGCTAAATAAAGCCACAAAACAGCCTCAATACTGCTCAGCTCCCAATTAAATCCAAGTAATCAGCCCTTTGCACTATCTGCCTTGTGAGAAAAGGATATGCCTTCTCTAGGGAAAATATATATCAAACTATCTATTATTTTAAAATATAGAATTTAATTTGTGGCATATACTCAAATTTATGAGATATGGAAAATTGCAGAAAAATATAACCCATATAACGGAGAGAAAAACAATTCAATGGAAGCAGAAACACACATCAAACAAATGTAATAAGCAGAAAAGTAATTTGAAATAACTGTCATAATATGTTACAGAAAGTAAAGAAAAAGACAGAAAATGGAGGAACAATGGAAAAATTCAACAGAGTGCTGAAATTTCAAAAAAAAAAAAAAAAGACCATCCCAAAACTTGAGGGCAATATAGAAGACTACAACATCTGGAATGAAGAATCAGTTGGATAGCCTTATAACAACTGTATGAGGCAGAAGAAATGCTCAATCAATTACAATCAGAAGTACAGAGAGAAAACAACTAAAACCCAACAGAACAGAGTGTTGGAGACATATGGAACACTGTTGAGTCATTTAACATATGTGTAATTAGAGACCCAAAAGGAGAGGAGATTAAAGAACAGGTCAGGAGCCATTCTGATGAGATTATTACCAATAATTTCTTTGAAACTGATAATAAGAATTCAATATACATATTCAAGAAGTTCAGTAAACTCCAAGTAGGATAAATACAAAGTAAGCCACACCTAGGCACATCAGTCAAATTGCTGAAAATCAGAGATGAAGAGAAAATCTTAAAAGCAACCAGAGGAAAAAAGACACAATATGTTCAGGAAGCAATCATAAGATTTAAAGCTGATTTCTAAATACAAGCTACAGAAGCCAAAATTACAATGGAATGCTAGCTGTAAAGTTCCAGGACAAATAACTGCAAACTTAGAATTCTATATTTATAGAAGACATTATCGAAAAACAAAGCCAAATAAAGACATTTTTAAAAAGATGAAAATGAGAGAATTCACTGAAGACCCAAATTATAGGAAATAGTAAATGAAAGTTTTCAGGTTGAAAGGAAACTTTTTAGATAAAACCATAGAACTGCAGGAAGAAGTAGAGTAAATATTTGGGAAAATATACAAATATTTTTAAATGTTTCAAATAAATTAACTATATAAAGCAACATAAATAATGATTATAGAGATAAAATAACATTTATAGAGATAAAATACAGCACCCAACAGCACAAAATGAAAGAGGAGAGAATACAGTAAGTCCCCTATGTACGAACAAGTTCTATTCCGAGAGCAAGTTCATAAGTCCAGTTTGTTCATAAGTCCAACAAAGTTAGCCTAGATACCCAACTAACACAATCAGCAATATTGTACTGTACTATAATAGATTTATAATACTTTTCACACAAATAATACATAAAAAACAAACCCCCAAAATAAAGAAAACATTTTAAATCTTACAGTACAGTACCTTGAAAAGTACAGTGGTACAACAGCTGGCATTAAGGAGCTAACGTCTAGTGAACAGGCAAGAAGACTTACTGAGTGGAGGAGGGAGAGGAGGTAGGAGACAGTAGAGCCGAAGGATCATCCGCAATAGGAGATGGAAGGCAAGCTGCAATTTCACTCACCCTGATGTTGATGGCTCAGGTTTTGGTTCCTTGCTGGATTTAATTCTATCTACCCTCTTGAAAAAATTGATCCAGTGATGTCTGGGTAGTAGCTCTTTTTTTCTTGTCATAGATGACACGGTAGCACTGGATTGCATTTTGAATGGCAGCTTCAACCTTTGTGTACTGTTCTACATTTGGGTCCTATGCCCCCCAAACTAGCAGTGCCTCCTCAAATAAAAAAAATCCCCTTGCCATTTCCTGTGTTGTGAATCTCTTTGATTCTTCAGTTACCTCTTCTTCCTCTTGTCTCTCTTAGTCCTTTCTCTGGGCCTTCAATTCCTGGCACTTCTTAGAGTAGTAGCTACATCACTGTTACTTTTAAGTTTGCTTCTAGACATCCTGGCCTTGAAACAAAGATACTGTACCACTGTACTCTATACAGTACCATACAGTAAAATACACAAAGCACAACCATTTGTAGAGGATGCACACATATGACAATGTACACCAGACACATGAACTAACACGTGATTGGACATGCCAAAGCACATCTGCATCTTTGAAAGTTCTCAACCTGAAGGTTCATATGTTGGGGACTTGCTGTAAATAGAAACATGCTATTGCTAGGTTCTTACATTATTCATGAAGTGATAAAATACTAAATGGATGTAGATTCTAATTAGTTAAAGATGCATGTTGTAATCTCTAGAATAGCTAATTAAAAATCCAAAAAGTTGTAACTAAAAAATCAGTAGGAGATGTAAAGTGGAATTCCAAAGAATTCCTGGTTAAATGAAAGAAAGCAAGAAAAGAAGAAAGAAGCTTAAAGTACATGGGCAAACAGACAAAAACAAATAGCAGAATGTATTTAAACTCAGTTATACAAGTTATAATATCAAGTTTTTATAAAAACTCCAGTTAAAAGACTGTCAGTTATTATAAAATAAGACCCCAATACAATATATATTTACCTACATCAAGGAAAATGGATGGAAAAGCCTATATTCCACTATATTAATATTCTACACAGTAGACTTTTAAGTCAGAGAAAATTATCAGAGATGATGGGGGACATTTCAAAGTGGCAGGTGGAACTATTCAGCAGGAAGACCTAACAATATTAAATGTGTAAGCAAATAATTACATACCTGCAAAATATATGAAAGCAAAACAGGAAAAAATAAAAAAGGAGAAATAGAAGAATCCACAATCATACCTGAAGATATAGAACCTCTTTCAGTAATTTTGAGAACAAATATACAAACAATTAGTTATAGAAGTTGTAGAAAATGTGAACAAAATTAATTAAATTGAGATAACTAACATTTATAGAACACTATACCTAATCATGTAAAATACATAAATACATAGAATTTTCATCACAATAGGCCACATGCTGGGTACCATAAAGTATGTGTCAGATAATTTTCAAATGGCACTAGGCTGTTCCCGATAGTTTCATCACTGTCTTACCTTTACTGCCTTGCTCTAGGCAGAAATACTTGCAGACTCTGAAGGAGTCATACTCCATCTCATTTCTGCATGTTTGTAACTTACACAGCCTTTTCCTTACTCTCAACTTTTGCCTGGGAAATGTATTCTTATTTTTGAGGGCACAGATTATATTTACCCTTCATTGGGAAGATATCCTTGTCACTCAAAATTGTGATATCCTTCTGTCTTTTCAAAATACCTTGTGCTTATTTTTAGCATAGTTCTTTTTACACTATATTTTATTATTACCTTTCTGACACCCAAGTTTAAACAAAACTACAAATTTTGTCTTGCCTCGAGGACAGAAGTATCTTGAGGACTCAAAATATTTATGTTTGTTTATTCATTTTATTATTTTTTAATTGAAGTATAGTTGACTTCTGGTATTATGTTAGCTTCAGGTGTACAACAGAGTGATTTGATATTTTTATACTATGAAATAATCAGCACTATGAGTCTAGTTACTATCTGTCACCATATAAAATTATTGCAATATTATTGACTACAGTCCATGTACTGTACATTACATCCCTGGAATGTTTACTTTATAACTAGATGTTTGGGCTTGTTAATCCCCTTCACCCATTTTGTCCATCTCTTCTCCCTGCCCTTTTCCTCTGGAAGCCATTGGTTTCTCCTCTGTTTCTATGCTGTTTCTGTTTTGTTATGTTTGTTCATTTGATTTGTTTTTTAGATTCCACATATAGGTGAAATCTTACAGTATCTGTCTTTTGCTTTTTGACTTATTTCATTTAGCATAATGCCCTCTAGGTTTAACCATGTTGTCACAAATGGCAAGATTTCATTCTTTTTTATGGCTAATATTCCATTATATATGCATATATATACATATACATAACATATTCTTCATCCATTCATCTATGATGGACACTTGGGTTGCTCCCACATCTTGGCTGTTATAAATAATGTTGCAATAAATGATGGAGTGCACATATCTTTTCAAATTAGTGTTTCATTTTCTCTTAATAAATACCCAGAAGTGGGATTGCTGAATCATATGGTAGTTCTATTTTAAATTTTTTTGAGGAATCTCCATACTGTTTTCTGTAGTGACTGTACCAAGTTACATTCCGATTAGCAGTGTATGAGGGTTCCCTTTCCTCTACACCCACACCAAGACTTGTTATTTGATATAATTTTAAATACAGCTATTCTGACAGGAGTCAGGTGATATCTCATCCTGGTTTTGATTTGCATTTTTCTGATGATTAGTGATGTTGAGAATCTTCATGTGCCTGTTGACCATCTATATGTCCTCAGAAAAATATATATTCTGGTCCTCTACCCATTTTCAAGGTGGATTGTTTTTCTTTTTTATATTGAGATGTATGAGTTCTTTATAAATTTTGGATATTAATCCTTGTCAAATACGTTGCTTGCAAAATATTCTCACATTCAGTAGGTTGCCTTTTTCTTTTGTTGATGATTTCTTCATTGTGCAAAAGCCTTTTAGTTTGATGTGGTCTCTTTTGTTTATTTTTGCTTTTGTTGCCCTTGCCTGTGAAAACATATCCAAAAAATATTGCTAAGATTGATGTCAAAGAGCATACTGCCGATGTTTTCTTGTAGTAGTTTTATGGTTTCATGTTTTACATTTAAATTTTTAATCCATTTTGAGTTTATTTTTGTATATAATGTAAGAAAATGGTCTACAGTTTACCCTCAAACAACACAGGAGTTAGGAACATTGACCGCCCGAACAGTCAAAAATTTTCTTATAACTTTGTAGTCAGCCCTATGTATCTGAGGTTCCACATTCACAGAGTTAACCAAACTCAGATTGTGTCGTACTGTTGTAAGTGTTTATTGAAAACCATCTGTGTATAAGTGGAGCCACATAGTTCAAACTCATATTGTTCAAGAGTCAAATATAGTTTCATTCCTTTGCATGTAGCTGACTAGTTTTCCCAACACCATATATTGAAGAGACTATCTTTTCCCCATTGTATACCCTTGCATCCTATGGCTTAGATTAATTGAGCATATGTGTGTGAGTTTATTTGTGGGCTCTCTATTGATCTATATGTCTGTTTTTGTACCAGTAACATACTGTTTTTGTTACTATGGCTTTGTAGTATAATATGAAATCAGCAAGTGTGATATCTCCACATTTGTTCTTTCTCAAGATTGCTTTGGCTATTTGGGGTATCTTGTGGATCCATACAAGTTTTAGGATTATTTGTTCTAGTTCTATGAAAAATGTCATGGATATTTTGATAGGGATTGCATTAAAACTATAGATTGCTTTGGATAGTGCTGACATTTTAACACTTTTAATTCTTCCAATCCATGAGCATGGTTTATCTTTCTATTTACTTTTGTTGTCCTCAATTTATTTCATCAATGTCTTATAGTTTTCAGAGTTCAAGTCTTTAATCTCCTTGGTTAAATTTATTCCTAGGTATTTTATTCTTTTTGATGCAAATATAAATGGAATTTATATTAATTTCTCTTTCTGATAGTTTTTAGTATATAGAAATGCAACAGATTTCTGTATATTAATTTTGTATCATGCAACTTTATTGAATTCATTTATCTTAATGTTTTTTTGGTGGAGTCTTTAGGGTTTTCTATACATGGTATTATGCCATCTGCAAATAGTGACACATTTACTTCTTCCTTTTTAATTTGGATAACTTTCATTTCTTTTTCTTGTCCAATTGCTATGGCTAGAATTTCCAATGCTATGTTGAATAACAGTGGCAAGAGTCAGCATCCTTGTCTTGTTTCCAGTCTTAGAGGAAAAGCTTTCAGCTTTTCACCATTGAGTATATGTTAGCGATGGGTTTGCCATATATGGTCTTTATTATGTTGAGGTACATTCCCTCTATAACCACTTTATTGAGAGTTTTTATCATGAATAGATGGTGAATGTTATCAAATTCTTTTTTGGCATCTATTGAGATGATCATGTAATATTTATCCTTTGTTTTGTTAATGTGGTGTTTCATGTTGATTGATCTGCAAATACTGAACCATCCCTTCAACCCTGGGATAATTTTCACTTCATCATGATGTATGATCCTTTTAATGTACTGCTGAGTTCAGTTTGCTAGTATCTTATTGAGGATTTTTGCATCTATGTTCATCAGAGATATTGGCCTGTAATTTTCTTTTTTGTAGTGTCATCATCTGATGTTGGTATCATGGTAATGCTGGTCTTTTAGAATGAGTTAGAAAGTATTCACCCCTCTTCAGTTTTTTGGAATAATTTGAGAAAAACACGTATTTACTCTTCTTTAAATGTTTGGTAGAATTCTCTCTTAAGGTATCTTCTCCTGGACTTTTGTTTGTTGGGAGGTTTTTTGATTACTGTTTCAATTTCACTACCAATCAGTCTGCTCAGACTTTCTATCTATTTCTGATTCATTCTTGGAAGATTGTATGTTTCTAGGAAAAATGTATTCATTTCTTCTATGTTGTCCAATTTGTTGGTATATAATTGCTTTTATGATTGTTTGTATTTCTGTGACTATGGTTGAAATTTCTCCTCTTTCGTTTCTAATTTTATTTATCTGAGCTCTTTTTTTCTTAATGAGTCTGACTAAAGATTTACCTGTTTATCTTTTCAAAGAACCAGCTTTTAGTTTCATTGATCTCTTCTATTGTTTTTCTCTTTTTTTAATGTCTATTTTGTATCCACTCTGATCTGTATTATTTCCTTCCTTCTATTAACTTTGGGCTCTGTTTATTCTTCTTTATCTAATTTCTTTAGATGTAATTTTAAGTTGTTTGAGATTTTTCTTGTTTCTTGAGGTAGGCCTGTATCACTGTGAATTGTCCTCTTAGCACTATTTTTGTTGCATCCCATAGATTTTGGAACGTTGTCTATTTTAATTCATTTCAAAGTAATTTTTTACTTCCTTTTTGATTTTTTTCACTGACACAATGGTTTTTAGTAATATTGCTTAGTCTCCATGTGTTTGTGTTTTTTCCAGTTTTCTTTTTTTAAAAATATTTTTATTTTTTAATATAATTTTTAAAGGGTACTTTCCATTTAGAGTTATTACAAAATATTGACTATATTCCCCATGTTGTACAATACATCTTTGAGCCTATCTTACACCCAATAGTTTGTATCTCCCACTTCCCCACTCCTATATTGCCCCTCCCCCCCACACTGGTAACCACTAATTTGTTCTCTATATCTGTGTTTGCTCCTTTTTTGTTATATTCACTAGTTTGTTGTATATAGTTTCCACACATAAGTGATATTGTACAATTTGTCTTTCTTTGTTTGACATCTCACTTAGCATAATGCCCTCCAAGTCCATCCATGTTGCTGCAAATGGCAAAATTCCATTCCTTTTTATGGCTGAGTAGTATCCTATTTTGTGTGTGTGTGTGTGTGTGTGTGTGCGCGCATGCATGCACACATCTGCATATGTGTGTGTATATCTCACATTCACTTCTAATTTATCCATTTATCTGTTGATAGACACTTAGATTGCTTTCATATCTTGGCAATTATAAATCATGCTTCTATAAACATTGAGGTGCATGTATCTTTTTGAATTAGTGTTTTGTTTTGTTTTGTTTTTTCAGATGGATATATACCCCAGATTGAAATTGTTGGGTCATACAGTAGTCCAGTTTCCTTCCTCTATTTGATAGTTTCATATCTTTGCCTATATTTGATAGTTTCATACCTTTGTCTTTGAAAGATATCAGTCTTCTTTCACTTATTGAGGCTTATTTTGTGACCTAGCCTGTGATCTATTTTGGAGAATGTTCCATGTGCACTCAAAAATAATGTTTAGTCTGCAGTTTGGAATGCTGTATGTAATAGTATACCTATTAAGTACTTCAGATCTAATATGTCACTTAAGGCCAATGTTTCCTTATTGATTTTCTGTCTAAATGATCTATCCATTGGGGTAAACCCCATTTAAAACCAGGGGCTTTAAAGTACCCTAGTATTATTGTATTACTGTCAATTTCTTCCTTTATGTTTGTTAATATTTGCTTTATATATTTAGGTGTTCTTATTTTGGGTGGATAAATACTTACAATGTTAAATCTTCTTGTTTGAGCGACACATTTGTCATCATGTAATGCTCTTCTTTGTCTTTTATTACAGTCTTTGTTTTAAAGTATTTTGTCTGATATGAGTATGCTATTTCATTTTTTTTCATTTCTATTTTCATGGAATATCTTTTTCCATTCCTTCACTTTCAGTCTATGTGTGCCTTTAGTGCTGAAGTGAATCTCTTATAGGCAGCATATAGATGGGTCTTGTTTTTTGATTCCATTCAGCCACTTAAATCTTTTGATTGGAACATTTAGTCCATTTTTATTTAAATTGATTATTAATAGGTATGTAATTATTGCCATTTTGTTAATTGTTTTCATGTTGATCTTATAGTTCTTTTCTCTTTCTTTCTCTTTCCCTCAGGTTTGATGGTTTTGTTTGTTGTGTTATTTGGGTTCCTTTCTCTTTACTTGTGTATCTATTGTAGGTTTTTTGTTGTGATTTATGTATATCAACCTATATATTTAGCTATTTTTTAAGCTGATAATTGCTTAAGTTTGGACACATACTAAAATCTCTACATTTTTACTCCCCCACCACATTTTATGTTTTTAACATTATATTTGACATCTTTTTATTTTGTGTATCCCTTAACTACTTACTATGGTTGATTTTTACCACTTTTGTCTTTTAACCTTCATACTAGCTTTTCAAGTGGCTGATTTACTGCTTTTGTTATATGTTTGTCTGTATCAGTGAGTTTTTTTCTCTTACATATTTTCTTATTTTTCATTATGGTCTTGCCTTTTGGCTTAAAGAAGATCATTTAAAATTTCTTATAAGACCATTTTAATGGTGATGCATTCTTCTGGTTTTTGCTTCTCTGGGAAGCTCTTTATCTCGCTTTCAATTTTGAATGATAACATTGCTGGGTAGAGTATTCTTGGTTGCAGGTTTTCTCCTTTAAGCACTATAAATATATTGTGCCACTCCCTTTTGGCCTGCAAAGTTTTTGCTGAAAAATCAGCTAATAGCCTTATGGGATTTTTCTTGTTTGTGACTTGTTTTTCTCTTGCTACCTTTAAAATTCTCTCCTTATCCTTAAATTTGCCATTTTAATTATGTTATGTCTTGATGTGTATCTCTTTGGTTTCATTTTGTTTGAGATTCACTGTGCTTCCTGGACCTTGATGTCTATTTCCTTGTTCTTGGTTCCTTTTTTATATTTTCTAACTCCTTGTTAAAGTTCTCACTGTGTTCCTCAACTCTTCTCCCAAGTTCAGTGAGTGTTTTTATGACTGTTGCTTTGAACTCTATATCAGATAAATTACTTATCTTTGTTTCATTAGAATTTTTTTTCCTGGGACTTTATTTTATTCTTTCCTTTACTATTCCCATTTTGTTTGACTTTCTGTGTTTGTTTCTATTAACTAGGTTAAACAGTTACCTCTCCTGATCTTGAAGGTGTGACCTTGTGTAGGAACATACCTGTGTAGACTGCATGTGCCTTGTGGCTTTGATGGCAATGAGCCAGAGCTAGGCATGGGCCAAGGGTTGTCCTAGAGCTTCCTGGGGGTTGCCACCTGGCTGGTGGGTTGGAGCTGGAGGTAGGCATGGGTCAGGTGGCATGTTGGAGCAGTCTTGGCAGGATATCTAGGGCACCAGGCACTTTTCCATCTGCTGCCTCTATGCTGGAATTGAGTGAATGAGTTTGTGCACACGCCCTTTAAGAACAGAGTCTTGATTTCCTACAGCCCTCTAGCATTCCTGGACATAAGTTGTTTTGGTTTTCAAAGTCAGTTATGGGAGTTCATCTTTCCAGTGCCAGTCCCCAGGGCTGTGATGCCCCATGTGGGACTCAAATCCCTTGCTCCTTAGGGGAGGACATTGGAGTTTGTAATATCACCTCCCATTTGTGGGTCCTCACCAGATCATGTCTTTGCCCCTCCTACCCAACTCCATGTGATTTTTTTCTTTATATCCTTAATTGCAGAAGAGCTGTTTTGCTGCACTTCAGGTCATTCTCAGAGATGGTTGTTCTTTTGGTGTGTCTGTGCGAGGAGGTGAGCTCAGGATCTTTCTCCTCTGCCTTCTTCATCCCACCTCAAGGAGACAGACTATATTTTAACATTATATCTGAAGTGCCTGGTAAAATAAATATTTTTTGAGTTAATAAAATCTTTAAGAATAAATAACAGTGGTTGGTGGGGGCCCTGCTGTGTCCCCACCCCTCTCCAAGATCCACAGGGGCAGAAACCCGCATCAACTAGAGGCATTTGGGGACACAGGGCCCCTTGCCTCCAGAGCAGCATTATTCCCCCAGAGCAGCTTAGTGGCCTTGTGTGGCTGAGTGGACCAGCCAAGATGTATAGGAGAATAGACTGAGAGGGACACAGAAGTATAATACAAAGAATCACTAGGCCAAAGTAAAATAAATAAGAGTATTTATGAGTATCAATATATAGAGGGCTCAGTGTTAACAGAAATGATAATTTCTTTGTTCCATCCCTTTAGTTAAGTCTCTTCTTGTTCTCTTGAGGAGTGATACATTTTTTTTAAATGATAGAAAAAAGGCTTTTCAAATGATAATTTGGAAGATGCATACTTCTCAAGCTCATTTTTATTTGAACTAGAAATGTACTGAGAAAAGATACCCTTTCATTTTTTCATTTGGTCAGATACTTATTGAGAGTTTGATATGTGCCAAGCAAGGCATAACTGGGGGAGAGGATTAAAACTAAATTTAAAAAATTGGGATCCTTAATGATATTTCAATTGAGTAATGATTTATCACACATATACTAATAGTCCTATTATAATATAAAATAATTGTGTCATTAAGTACAAAGAGCTAAAAGAGTTCCAGTGAAGGAGGGATCTGATTAACTTCTTGAATGTTGGATGCTCAAGGAAAGCTTCAGAGGAATGTATAGTTGACATGACCTCTGCAGAGTGAGTAGGATTTGGGCAGGCTGAAATAGGGAGGGATGACATTCAAGGAAGATGGATTGCTTGAGCAAAGGCACATAGATGGCAAAGCAAGATGTGCAAAAGGGAAGTTTTTCAGTTGCCTGGGCTATAGGTTGCAGGGAATTTATTGAAAGAAAGGTTGGAATGGTGCAATTGATATTAGTTGCTAGTCTAAATTACATTATGCTTGTAAGTATTGCATGAGGATACCCTGCATTTTCTAAAATCAAATAATTGGCTTTAGCCTCTTGGAATTTAGATGGAGTGTCTGTCGAGACTGGTTGTTGCTCCTCCTTAGCAGATAGGTTTCCAGAATAGATTCCCAAAGTTCAAACTTAAAATTAAAAAAAACACAACAAAAAACACACAAAAAATCTTCCAGTAAAAGCAATTCAAGGGGAACTGGTTTTAAAGAAGCACTCTAGCCTTCCGGGTAAGCATTTTTTCCATTATTTCTGTATGAAGTCACAATATTGTGAGAATATTTTCAGAATTCCATTTAAAAAAAATCTGAAGTGTAGCCTATAAAACATTTCCTGAGAATTGATGTGTACTCCATAGTATCAATAAAGTAGCAATTTCATGTTAAGAACTAGGCAGCTGCAAAGTGAAAACATTGTTAATACTTTTTGACCTGAATTTGTTTTGCTATGTAAAATCTGGAGGAACTAGTTTTATAAGAGAAATAAAAAATATGATTATTATAATTGAATGTTTTTGAACTGCTACTGTTAAGGTCTCAGGGAATCTGTTGTGAGGGTTAATAACTCAAAAAAATGTATCCTTAGCAACCTACAGGATTGTGAAATGTTTCCAAGGGTAATTTCCTTGAAGTTAAAGTTAGGATTATTAAGGTTCACTTAGCAGATAAAGTTTGTTACAATTTTCTGGGACTCTAAGATGACAAAATTTCTCATTTATAAAACTAGAACAGAATATTAGAGGGCCATGAACCATACTCTCAGGACATTTCCAGATTTTCTTCTTTATATGGAGGTCAATTAATAAAGGAATCTGAGATTGCTCAAGCTGGATTTTACAAAAGGAGTTATCTTGAGTTCTCATCTTTTTCTTTTCTTTTCTTTGAAAGTAGATCTTAATGTGCTTCATGAAAACTGAAAATATTATTAACTAATTTCTATTTATTAAGATTTAATGTTATTCATACAGAAATACTTGAAATAAATATTATTTTTTAGAGTCTTCTGTGGAGACAGATTAATTTCTTAATGAACAAAGCTCAACAAACTTTTATTTTTAATTAAAAGAAAAATTTTCAGTAGGGAAAGTCATTGAAATGTGACAAAATATTGTAGAGTGTATTCTGATATTAGAATAAATTTTATTATGGTTTTATAAAAAAATTCACAAATAATAGAAAATTTTAGATTGAGGAACAGTCTTATACTGACTGAACTTCCAAAGTTTCACTAACTGGCTAACTAAACCAATATTGGTTTGAAAGAGTCTTCCTTGACTTATTTGAAGAAGGTGATGTGTTTTCTCATGAATGGGATATTATAGCAAATGGCATATAACTTCCACTCAAGCTAGAGCATCAAAATGATTTATCATCATCATTCTCATAAGAGAAATCACTTTATTAAATAGATTCACAACACTTTTTTCCTATTTTTTGATTGTCACAATTTACTTAAAGTTCATCCCTGTTAGAGACTATTCTGTGAGTTTTGACAAACATACAACTTTATAATCACAAACACAAGATACAGAACAGTTTCATGACCCAAAAACTTCCCCATTGACTAAATAGTCAATTGTTCACTCAACCATTGATCTGTTTTCTATCCCTAGAGTTTTGCCTTTTTCAGAATTTCATATAGATGGAATCATACAGTATATAGACTTGATTCTGGCTTTCTTTCACCTAGCATAGTGCATTTAAGATACATCTATGTCATTGTGTTTATTGGCAATTTTACTTTGTCAATGCTGAATAATATTCCTATTCATCTACTCTGTTTTTGAGATTTTATTTTCTATTTTTGGTGATTATAAAGAAAGCCATTGCAGATATTTACATTCAAGCTTTTGTGTCAATATAAGTTTTTATTTTACTGGGTTAATTCTTAGAAGTGGAATGGCTGGGTTTTGTGGTAAGTATATTTAACTTTGTAAGAAACTACCAATGTTTTGCAAAGGTGCTGTAACATTTTGCATTCCCACCACAATGTATGAAAGTTCAAGTTGCTCCATGTTCTCCCCACATGCACATTCTCTCCAGCTCTTGGTCTTGTTAGTTATTATTGTTATTACTACTATTATTATTATTTAAATGTTAGCCATTATAATAATGGAATTTCATTGTGGTTTTAAATGTCAGTGTTCTAATGACTGATGATATAGCATCTGTTCATATGCTTATTTGCTCTATGTATTTTTGCCTTGTTAAAGTCTCTGTTCAAATCGTTTCCCCCTTTTTAAATTTTTTATATTTTTATTATTGTTTTAGAGTTCCTTATATATTCTGGATAATCTATTTTATCAGATATATGATATGCAAATATTTTCTCCCAGCTTTATCACATGTATGATATGCAAATATTTTCTCCCCATTTGTGTCTTATTGTTTTATTATCAACACACTTCTGAAGCTCAGAAGTACTTAATCTGAAGTTCAACTTATGAAAATTTTTTTTATGGATCATGGCACACTACTTTCAACTGGAAAATAAAGTGTTTAGTATCTTTGATAACCCTAAATTTTGATGCTCTCAAGTGAACTTATTTGGGTAGTAAGCATGAAAGAATGTAGTACTTTTAAAAATTACAAAATTATGTTTATATATACTGAATATTATTTCTTTATTTTTTATATAACTGACTTAATAATAATGAAATTTTAAATTTCATTTGAAAATTTAAGATCTTCTGATTCAGTTAATCACTTCTGTCTTCTAGAAATTGTGCAGTTTAATATCGGTCTTTGAATTCTAGTTACTGTAGATGTAATTAAAAATTGGAATACTATTTTGAATATTTCAGTTGATAAAAATTCTATTAGGCTGTGATCTAGGTTAAAATTGAAAATATTTCTTAATATATCATAAACATATTATCATTCTTTTTGAGAATGAATTTTTTTTTTTTTGTAAACTGTATTCCTAATTACTCGTATATTCAAACTATGGGACATTGTGTCTCCCTAAATCTTTCAATTTAAAAGTTGCCCTGGAATTTTTGAGATTTCCATATCCCCTTTCAATAAAAAAAAATCCAAATACTGATGATCCTATATTATTTGAAAATTTGGCTTTTACAAATTAAGGTTAGTTTCTTCTATGACTTTGCTGTCAGTATTCTGGATATTAAGATTTCTGTACCAGGTGCTTGTAGTTTTATTTATTGGAAGACTATCTGATGATGAAGAGTTTGAGATCTCTTTGCCAGAATGTGAATGGATTTCCCAGAGCTTAGCATAACAGAGTGTAAAATAGATACAGAAACTGCATGAAGCATAATTTTCTCAGAGAGGTGTTTTTTCAGGTGTGTTAGTAGAACACTTTTCTCATTAGATACTTTGTGAAAACCACAATTACCTGGTCAGAGGAAGGCTGCTCTGCCCATGTCACCTGTACTCTCAGGTGCAGTCATCTCCCAGCTGCTCTGAAGGTTAGCTGTTAATAACTCATGGCTCCTCTTTATTACTGTCTTACACTAGCTGTCTGATGTAGAAGGTAGTATTTTAAAAAAGAAACAGGCCCAAAATGGAGACATTGTGCTAAGCCCACACTACCAAACCAAGACTAACCTAACCTGATTGCAATTTTGACCTTCTTCAGGAGTGTAATCTTAACTAGTCAGTCTGGTATTTCCTGGTCAGCACCAGTAAAGTAATCTGCCTATAAGACCACTTTGTTTTCCAAAGGAAGGTGACCTTGCTTAAAAGACTTCTTTTTTCATTTGCAACTTCCTTGTCCCATCCATTCTCTGCTTTTACAGACATTTCCTTTTCTGTAGCTCTTTGGAGATCCTTTCCAGTTGCTTAATAGCATGTTGTTCTATTCATGAGTTGTTGAATGAAGCCAATTAGATCTTCAGATTTACTCAGTTGAATTTTGTTGTTTAACAATAGCGTCTCTACATCCACAATACAGGTAACACATAGCCAATGACTGACTGACAAAGGGGTACAAAATAACTAGCCACCTTGCCTCAAAGTGGGACTAATTTTGTGGTCCAGTTTGTGCTGTTCAGGGGGATCAGACTGAAGCTAGGCTCCAGCTGAAACTGTACTTTATTTCTGAAAGCACTCTCTCAGTAAGTCACTTGTGCTCGAATGCCTTTCTTAAGTTCTGCTACTGAGAAATGTGACTTAAGACAAATAGATTTTGGGGAAAAACTGCTTATTACTATTTATTATTATTGATTATTACTGCCTTCTCTTGAAGAGTCAGTAAACTTTGTGTATTAAAGATTATGATGTTCTACAGTCATAAATATTATTAATATTCTTTTAACATAATATTCCAATTTTTTTAGCAAGGGAATAATTTTTTTCTATAGTAACATGTTATATCTCTCAGTTCTAGTGTTTCTCAGGATTTGCTCAGGGAAAAGGTGGCTTAGGAGATGTGATTCTTAATTTAGTCCTAAAAGACACAAAATTTGGATTGAAAAATTATATCTAGCTCTCCCAGGACAATGCCACTTTTGTTCCAGGTTCTTTAAGCTCTAGGAAGTACCTTGCTGGCTAACTTGAAAGGATGAGTTACAGAACATTTGAGATTTTTGTTAGATATCAAAATAGAGCAGTATCTTTCAGGAAACATTATTTGTTGCTATAAGTAACTTTTCTTGAGTACTCTAAGTTGGTGAACTGCAATTCTGACTCCTTTTTATTAGCATTTGCCTTTCTTTTCTCTGATTGCCTGTTACTAAGAGGACCATCCAAATGGTTTGCCCTGCACAGTAGAGTCTCAGATTCACTTGTTGTCTAGCGTTATTATTAACAGTGTTTCTCTCTTAAAGATGTCCTGGTTAGGATGATAAATTGTGTGGTTTCTCTACCTATAATCAATGACTTTGCTTGCCTGACTCTGGGATTCTTCCTAGGCTTGATGCCATCCTGTGCTATTGAGTTCGGCACCTGTTGTGACATTTTATTATTGTGTGAACGAGCTCTGCCAAAAGTCCTCTGCCCACTTGATACACTTGAGTTTATTATAGAAATACATTGAGATTATCATGTTCAGGGACAAGTTAATAAGCTTGTTTAAATGTGTAGATTATTGATATATGAATACAGTTTCCTTTTCAGCTGTAGTCTTAACATCTGCTTACCACACCACCAATTCTTTTTTTTTTTTTTTTACTTCTTTGGAGAAACAAGAAGTTTGTACATTTTTTTCCTTTTGTGAAATTCTAAGATAGAATGGTGTGAGAGCATCACTACTTATGCCAACTTGAAGTTAAAATGGTGTGAAAATATCAAAAGTGTTGAATGTAAAACAAACTTCTGGAGAACATATCTACAGTCAAAAAAAATAGGTCACTTACAGCTTAGGACTACAGCAGTAAGTAACCAAGATTCAAGAAATTTGCCTTAGTATGACATATAGTGAAAAAATACTTAAAGAATTTTAAAACATCTTTTTATTTTCATGAAATGAAAATTGTCATTTTTACCTTTTTTCTTTATGCACTGAAAAATAATTTTTTATAGTTTTCCTCTGGACTTAAAACACAGAACTAATTCATATATTTTAAGTCTTTGCCTGAACGCCGTAATTCCATAAATGCTCCTTAAACGTGACTTTTCTACGTTGCCGGTGGAACCAATGTTTCACATGTGGGAGAATAGGAACCAATCCACGTTCTCATGCTCAGTGGTGTGGAAGTCCCATATCCCTGTTAAGAAAAACCACATAGCTTCCTACTTGGTTATATTTTTCTGCTTTGACAAAGTTTTTCATGCAATTTTAAGATGATTTGTAATAGAAAATTCCACAAAAATGTAGTGAAACTTTTTTCTCAAAATGTTGAGTTCTCCAGGGATTTCCTATGCCTAATGTTTTGGTTCTACAGATATTCTGAGAAGAAATAAATGCTTTTCAAATGTTGATGCATGAGTATATAGATTAGTGACTAAATCTAAAGTTGACTTTAATTTTTTGACTATTCTCTTTAGGTTTCCTTCACCTTACAACTCTTACTAGTACAATAACAGACAAACGCATTAACATTAAGGGGCTATTATTTTTTTAAACAACAAAGATGTCACAAGTTTTTTGTTTGTTTGTTTTTTAATTTATTTTTAGTTGTGTTGGATCTTCGTTGCTGTGTGCTGGGCTTTCTCTAGTTGCTGCGAGCAGGGGCTACTCTTCATTGTGGTGTGAGCAATGAAGCAATGGCTTCTCTTGCTGTGGAGCATAGGCTCTAGGCATGCAAGCTTCAGTAGTTGCAGCATGTGAGCTCAGTAGTTGTGGCTCGCAGGCTCAAGAGCGCAGGGTCGGTAGTTGTGGCACATGGGTTTAGTTGCTCCGCAGCATGTGGGGTCTTCCCAGACCAAGGCTTGAACCTGTGTCCCCCACATTGGCAGGCAGATTCTTAACCACTGTGCCACTAGGGAAGTCCCTATGTCATGGATTTTTGAAAAAAATCATAAATATGTTATTGTATAGTTCATACTAGGAAAATATTTACATTAGCTGTGGAACACTGTTGTTTTTTAGACCAAATTTTATGATCAGTGAGAACACAATTAGAACTATTAGAACTCTATTAGCCTAGCTCCATGAATTATAAAAAATAATTGCTTCAGAGACTCAGCTAATGATGAGGCAGAGACATGAAATGGTCCCATAAGCCTCCAGTATAGAAACAATTCTAAAATACAGATTAAATAAAAATACATATATATTTAAAGACACTAGAACATATCCAATGACAGAACTAGAAGAGAGTTTGCAGTTTCCTGTCCCAAGTGTGCTGCCCAACCCCCAAGGCCCTGGTTGAAGGAAATGACATTGGAGAAACAGAAATTACAGTGGGAAAACAACAGATTTATCAACTGAAGTTAACAGAGATAAGCATTCAAGTCTGGAAAACATTGAGAAACTCAAAGGGGAAATCCCTAACTGTGAAAAAGCAAAAGATTAGATCCCTTCAGAACATAAATTGTATGAGCCCGTGGTTGACAGTTAAGTAATGCACGTGCAAAAGACACCACAGAGGGCCCACCAAAAAGAAAGGCAGAGATGAGAGAGAAAAATACTGTTGAAACTTCGAGCAATAGGGAGCCAGAAATGTGAATTTAATGCTTTTTAAAAACAAGTGCATTCTCCAATTGTAAATATGTTTGGGTGCAGAAAGTCTTGAGGGTAAGATTACAAAGCTGAAAGCTAGCAGAATTGCTGGAATTAAGGATATCCTGAAAAGCAAGGAAACCTGCCAAATTTTGTATGTAAAAGAGAGTCCCACAGGGATTAGGTTAAATAAAAATGCCGCAGTGGGAAAGCATAAGAGCAGCGCAGATGTAAGTAGCTGCATAGCTTGGAGTAGAAATAGTTTGTGATTTGATTCTGGGCAAATTAAGTATCGACAAAAATAAAATCTGATAATCATCAGGAGAACATTGTCCATTGTCACTACAATAAATTATCTAAAATGGGCAAATAACAACCAAACCACCAGACACGTGAAGAAACAGAAAAGTGTAACCCGTACATAGGCAATTTTTCTTTTAAATTTAAAGAAGGAAACAACAGAATCCTATTCACAGTAAGTCAGATATTAAAATAAGCAGAGGAAGCTTTCAAAGCAGCCATTCTAAATATGTTCAAAGAATTAAATTAGAATGTATTCAAATATTTGAAGGCAAATATGGCATCAATAATTGAAGAGATGAGCAATCTCAACAGGGAAATGCAAAGTATTAAAAAAAAAAAAGAAGTTCTAGAATTGAAAATTGCAATTACTGAAATAACAACGTGAACACAACAGTATGTTGGAAATGGCAGAAGAAAGATGCAGTGATTTGAATATGTATCAATATAAATTGCCCAATCCAAAGCCCAGATAGAAAAAGACTGAAGAAAAATGAGTAGAATCTCAAGAGATCTGTGGTTATATATGAAACAGTCCAACATACATGTAATTGAAATCCTAGGAGGAGAGAAGCAGGAGAAAATGACAGAAAAATGATTTGAAAAACATGTCAAAAACTTTTCAAATTTGCTAGAAAATAGTAATTTAAAGATTCAAATACTCACAAAACCCTAAGCTGACTGAAAATGAAGAAATCCAGTTTGAGACACACAGTATTTTAAATACAGATTGTCAGTAAAAGAGGAAAATTTGAAAACAATAGTGAAGGAAAATAACAATAACTTTAATGGCTTCCTTCTCATTAAAAATTATGGAAGCCAAAACATTGGCTTGACATGAAGGAACAAGAGGCAAAAAGGTTTCTAAATCCAGGGAAGTTATCCTTCACAAGTAAAGATGATTGTGCATTTCTAATTGTAATACAATTCTACAGAATGCAAACTAATGTATAGTGACAGAAGGCAGGTCAATGGCTGCCTGAGAACTGGGATGGAGGGAGAGCTATACAACATTGATGCACCAGGAAACTCTGGGAAGTGATGAAAATGTTTGTTGTCTTGATTTATTAATTTTGATGATTTATATATATATACATATATATAAATAAAACTTTCATGAAATAACACACATGCATGTGTGTAAAAATTTATCATGTTATATCTTTTAAATATGTGAAGTTTGTGCTACATCTATTTAACCTCAAAAATCTATAAAAAATGAAGGCAATGACATTTTCAGATGAACTAAGACTTAGAGAATTTGTTGCCAGCAGACTTGAACTATAAGAAATGCTAATGAAGTCTTCAGTCTGAAGAGAGATGGTACAAGTTAGTAAATTAGATCTGTAAGAAAAAATAAAGACCATCAAAAAGGTAAATATCTTATTTTAAAAAAATGACTAAATTATAGCACTTATTGAGTTTATTATATATTATATCATCTATCATTTATTTCAGACAACTATGACACTAAAATTGAGAGAAGAAATGGAAATACACTTTTGCAAACTGTCATATTTTTCTGAAGTAATTTACTATTTTACTAATTTACTACTAATTATAGGTAGATTGATATATGTTTAAGAAACATACTTCTAGTCTTAGAGATACCATTAAAATCACAGTGGAAAGAGACATAGCTAAAAATCAATAGCATTCCTGAGACAGAATATTACAAAATATTTGATTATGTTACTTAAGAAAGGCAGAAATGGAGGAACAGAACAAAAACATACAGTACATGATGGACATAAATATAATCATATCAATAATTATAGTAAATGTAAACGGCTAAACACTCAATAAGAAGGCAGGAATTGTCATGTTAAAAAAAGCAAGAGCTGGGAAGTTGTTGTATAACGAAGGGAGTCCAACTCGAGGATGGAAGATGTCTTAGAGGACTGGGGTGGGGAGGGTGGGGGGGACTCGAGTGGGGGGGAGTCAAGGAAGGGAGGGAATACGGGGATATGTGTATAAAAACAGATGATTGAACTTGGTGTACCCCCCAAAAAAAAAAAAAAAAAAAGCAAGAGCTAATCATATGTAATCTACATGAGATGCTCTTTAAATACCAAAACACAGATAGACCAAAAATAGACCAAAAGGCTGGAAATAGACACACAAAGCCAACAGTAAGCATGAGTAAGTGAGAGTGATTACATTAATATCAGACAGAATAGATTTTCAGAAAAGGAAACAAGAAATATCTTAAACCAATGAGCTAAGCTTACGCTTAAGAAACTGGAAAAGGAAAAGCAAACTAAGCCAAAAGTAAGCAGAAGAAAGAACATAATAAAGATGACAGCAGAAATCAGTGAAAAACAAAACTAAACAGGAATAGAAAAAAATCAATAACATGAAAATGAAAAGTAATAAAATTCATGTAACTCTAGCCAAACTTATAAGGAAAAAAAGAAGCAACACAAATTACCTAAATTAGCATGGAAAGAAGAAACACCACTATAAATCTTTCAGAAGTTAAAAGGAAAATAAGGAAATACTATGAACAATCTTTTTCTAATAATCAGATGATCCAGATGAAATGAACACATTCAGTATACGAAAACTGTTTTTCTATATACTAGCAATGAAAAAGTGGAAAATTAACTTAAAAAAATCAACCTATTATGAAAACTAGGAAATAGGCGTAAATATCAGAAAATATATGGAAAACTTATACTTTGAAAATGACAGCACATAGCTAAAATGTTAAAGAATACCTAAATAATCAGAAAGATATACCGTATTCATTGATTAGAAAACAATATTTTTAAGATATCAATTCACTTGAAATTGATCTGTAGATTCTATGTAATTGGAATCAAAATTCTTGTGGAATTTTTGGTATAAATTGTTAATTTATATGAAAGGGGAAAAGAATTCTGGAAAATTGGAGAAAATTAGAGGACTTAGATTCCTGACTTCAAGACTTAAACAGTGTGGGATGGAGATAAGAATATACAAATAGATCAATGGAACAGAATAGGGTCCAAAATTAGACCAACACATATACTGATTTTGATAATACTGCAGAGGTGATTCTATGGGCAAAGAGTATATTTCAACAAACTGTGCAGCAAAAATTGGATAACAATGTGCAATATATATATATATACTCATCTCTCATGCTACCCACAACAATTAATTCAAAATAGGTCATAGGTTGAAAAATTCTAAAAGAAATCATAGAAATCTTTGTCATATTGGATCAGGCAAAGATTTATTTAAAAAGACACAAAAACCAAGAATGGTGAAGGAGAAAGTAAGTAGAAACTATAAAATTAAAACCCTCCGCTCTTCAAAAGATGTTAAGGAAAATAAAAATGCAAGCAATTATCTAGGAGAAAATACCTCCAAAACATATGCCTAATAAAGCACTTGTATCCAGAATATACAAAAAACTTTTACAATACAATGATATGATAACCCCATTAAAAATTGGTAAAACTATTTGAAGCCTTACTTCACTAAAGAAGAAATAAAAATGATTTAAAAAAAGCACATAAAAAGTGCTCAACATCAGCACTCATAGGGGAAATTCAAATTACAACCGAGAAGATTTATCATTACATACTTACTAAAATGGCTAAAACTAAAAAATAAAAATGACAGTACCAAGTATTGGTGAGGGTGTGGAAAAACTGAAACTCTCAGTATAGCTTATTGCAATGCAAACTAATACAATGCTTTGGAAAGTGGTTAGTCTCTGATAAATTAAACATGCACTTACTATAATACCCAATATTCTTACTCCCTGATGTTCATCCAAGAGAACTGAATACTTTTCACAAAGACGTGTGTGTAATTGTTCATTGTAGTTTATTCAGAGGAGTCCAAAACTGGAAATAACCCAAATGTGTGCCTGCCAAAGAATGAATAAACTAGTTATGGTATCTACATGGCAGGGGACTCCATTCAGGAGTATAAAGGAGCAAAATATACATTCATACAACAACAGAAATGAATCTTAAAAGGATTATGCTAAATTTAAAAAGTAGACACACAAGACTATATATTACCTGCTTCTATTCACATGAAATTCCAGAAAAGAAACAATTATACTGAAAAAATGTGCAGAAGTGATTAATAGTGATCAGGGATGGGGAAAGGGATTGCCTTCAAAGGGCATGAGAGAAATATTTGGGAAGCTGTTTTATACTATGATTATGGTAATAGTTATACAAATCTGTACCTTTGTCAACACTCTTTGAACTAAACACTTAAAATTACTGAGTAATTATATGTAAATTATACCTTAATTTGAAGAATAAATACATAAACACAAAGGTCAAAAGTTGTATCAGAAAACAATTGAGAGATGCATAAATACAAGTAAATAAACTGGTGGAAGACTGTGTTGATGAACAGAAAGATAAAGAAACTGCAGAATTTGATGAGAGTCTAAGATTCAGAACCAGAGTTCATCACCTGGTATTAGAAATGGGGAAAAAAAAAGTGTTAGAATTGATTACAAAACCAAAGAATTATTTGTTCTTCAAAAATTTTATAAAACTCTCCTATAATGCCCTTATATGCCTAGTGAATTTTTAATTTAGGTAATTGACAATCAATTCCATTTCTTTATGTTTATTTTTTTATTCAGATTTCTATCACTACTCAAGTCAATTTTGTTGTTTAAATTTTCATAGAAAATATGGCCTCTTTCACTTAGATTTTATTAGTTGACATAAAATTATCTTTTAAATATTTGAAATTCTCTGCATCTGGCATTATGTGTTTTTTTTTTCATTCGTAACTTTCAATACTTAGTATTCTGAGCTTCAAAATTTTGTTTATTTTATTTGCTCTAGTAACACCAGCTTCTGGTTTTTTAAAAATATTTTTACAGCTTTATTGATATAAATGACATATAAGTGTGTCAATTTAAGGAGTACAATGTAATGATTTGATGTATGTATATATTGCAAAATGATTACCACAATAAGATTAGTTAATATATCCAGCACCTTACATAGTTAATTTTGTGGGTGTGGGTGTGGTGAGAACTGTTAAGATCTACTCTGTTAGCAAATTGGACAAACTAGAAGAAATGGATAAATTCCTAGAAACATAAAATCTGCCAAAACTGAATCATGTAGAAAAAGAAAATTTGGACAGACCAGTAATGAGTAAGGAAACTGAATAGTAATCAAAAAACTCCTAACAAGGTAATGCCCAGTACCTGATGGTTGCACTGGTGAATTCTACCAAACATTGAAAGAATTAACACCAATCCTTCTCAAACTCTTGCAAAAATTTGAAGAGGATAGGACACTAACAAACTCATTTTAATAAGGCCAGCATTACCTTCATATCAAAGCCACATAAGAACACCACAAGAAAAGAAAATTTTAGGCAAATATCCCTAATAAATACAGCTTCTAGTTTGGTTGGTCAATTATATTATTTATCTGTAGGGGGAAGGTATTGGATATACATCTTTAAATTTCTGCTTCAATCTTTATTACTTTTATTCTCCTTTATATATTTTTACATCAACTTATGTTTGCTAATTGGCAGTTTGCTTTTAGAGCATGTAGCTTGCAATATTTTAATTTTTTGAAAAAATTTGACACTTTATGTTTGAGTTTGTTCATATTCCTTGAATATTTGAAAAATGGACTTAATTTTTTTTTACTGGGAAATGCAAGACTATTTACATTTCGATTATAATACAAACTAGAATGTATTCACCAAACAAATTTACTATTTATTCTACTTAAATCTTCCAACTTCTTTATATTCTACATTTTCTGTCAAATTGTGGGAAAATTTAAGCTACGTTTAGATTTTCATTAATTTCTCCTCCTATTTCTAGCAATGTTTTTCCTTTAAAATTTTCAGTGCTATGATTTTTAGTGTTTAAACCATCAAGACTATTTTATTTTCTACACAAATTGCAATTTCTACTGATAGAAATTTTCCCCATGAATGGAGCCTATTATATTTTTCTTGAATTTTAATTGCCAAAAATTAATATTAATAGCCCTTTAATTTTTTTCATTTGTTTAGCATAGCTATTTTTCATAGGCAAAATTCTAAGATAGCTCCCAAGTTTCCTGCCTCTGGTGTATAATCCTGTATAGAGCCCACCTGACTTGAGTGTTGGAGGGATTTATGAATATGGTGGGGCTGTTACCCCCTTTATGCGGTTACATTATATGAGCAAGAGTCATATATGTATTACTTTATAAAAGACTCTATTGGAAGACTGGGATTGCTGTATATACATTACTAATAAGAAAAAAAAATCAAATTGTACACTTTAAATATATGCAGTTTACTATGTGTCAATTGTATCTTAATAAAAGTCCTTTTAAAAAAAGACTATTTTAGTAGATTAGGGGGAGGGTCTCCTGCTGGCCTTGAAGAAATAAGCTGCTCACCTATAAGAAGATTGTGTGGCTAGGACTTGGGGAAGGTTTTAGGAGCAGAGACAATCCCCCGCTTACAGCAAAAAATATGAAGTATGTAATATTCACAATCATTTAAAGCTACTCCATTATTTGGCATCAAAATTTTGTAGTAAACATGAACTTGGCCAAGTTTATTAAATTAAAAATAGACTTTCAACAAAAGACAAAAATAATTATAAGCCATGAACCTAAGTAGTTGGAAGATGGTATAAGTCATCCTAAAAGTCCCTCCTATTCCCATCCAAGACACCTTACTCAGATGTTTTCAATGCAATCATATGAAATACTTTTATAAACTTTAAGATGTATTCAGCTAAATATAGGGTAGAAAATACTGTGTTTGCCAACTGCAAACTTAAAATGTGAATGAGCTTATATACTGTTTACATGTATAGCAATTTAGCTAACTAACAGGCAATAGCTTACATTCTTTTACATATGGCAGAAATTGTAGGATAGAGGTATTAGATATTTAATTAGATAATAAAGCCATTAGCGTTTCTTGTTAAGGTTTTAATTATCCTTATTATTTCTCTATTATGCAACGTCCATTATGGTAGCTGCTAGCCATATGTGGATATGGAACAATTTGAATATGCTAATCTGACTATAGAAATATGTTTTTCTTTTTTTTAAATTAAATTTGAAAACATATTTAATTTTGTTATTGGAAAAGTTTTAAGTATGCTTGGAAAATTTGGGTATGTGAATCTACTTTTTCAACTCTAAATTTTGTGAAATCTAAATACAGAAAAAGAATTTCCAGTGAGAATTTAGTATCCAAATCACAATGTGGATAAGTGTAAAATACACACTGGATTTACAAGATTTAGTATAAAAAGTGTAAAATATCTTCTAAGAGTGTTTTATATGTATTATATGATCAAATGATAATGTTTTGAACATACTGGGATAAATAAAATACTTTAACTATGGCTATTTACTTTTTGATTATAGCTACTAGAAAATTTAAAATTATGCATGTGACATTATATTTCCATTGGTCAATGCTACTCTATATGGTCTTGATCTTTTATTTCTATTTTACTTTCATTACATTTTTATCTTATTCTCGAGACATTTAAAAATTTTTAAATAGATAAAAATTACAGATATTTGGGAGAATTTTATAGAAGCAAAATTCACATTTCAACCAGGAGATCTGACACTTTTTGGGTGGGGGGAAAGTGGTGTTATTCTCAATTGTAAAGTGAATTTCATAGAAGAATTATGTAGATCATTCTACTTAGGATTTACATAGTCATCTTGAGATTGAAAATCAAAACGCTTTAGGACCTGGTATTTAAAGAATGACTGAGGCCAACTCCATCAGAACTGTTTGAAAAACAATGGCATATATTAATTGATTTTGGTTATTTTCCCTTTCTTAGAACTCATACATTTTTCTCTCTTAAATTGGTAGAAGAAAATAAATGGAAGCTCTCTCTGAACTTTAATCTTCACTAGTTGTTCATGCCCCAGAGAACACTGCACTGCTTTTCAGAAGATAATAATTAAGCCAAAACATTCTGCAAGCTTTCCTTATCTTAATATAGGGTAAGATTAAGTTTTGGGCTTCTGTTTGTGTTTTGTTTTTGGAGTATGGTGGATGTCTACTTCAGTTTTGGAAGGATGCTATAATACATTTATGTGTGGTTTAATTTGTGGTATTTACCAGCCACTCAAACAAATTTTTGTCTGTTATCATGAAACATTTGAAAAAAGGGAAGGAAATAGTGTCAGGTGCATATATTTGCTGCAGGCTTACTGGGTTAATTATTATAGTTTGAGATTTTTAACTCAAATGAAATGCTGTAAGTGAAAGAGATTTGGATGCTACATCTTTAATCTCTTTTTTTTTTCCTTAATGCTAAAGTGAAGGAAAATATACAGGTATATTTATAAGTTGCTATGTGAGCAGTTATATGAAATTTATGCTGTGTAATGGATTATGGAAAGTAGCTTTGAACAAACTAAATGCCCATTTCATTTGATCAAAACATGTTTTTACAAATCCAATAATTATACAATGTACTAGATTTTTTTTTAAGTTTTCCAAAGTATGGTAAACAAGAGCTAGATTTTCCTCATTTGCACAGTAATATGGATTTATAGGCTAAGGGTGATTTATGTACTGAAGTAATTTAAATTCCATACCTTCAAAGTCACAATGCATATGTTACATGCCTATAATTATGCTCCTCCGGGTGTGCAAGCCAAGAAGGTGGCAGAGTCAGACACAGAAAAAGAAAGGAGATTGATGATATGGTATTTTGCTAATACAATGCAAGGCACTAACAGATTATGAACCTCATTCTTGCCTTTCCTACTAGTACCTTCTAAATTATGGTTTCAAACTCATGTCTTCACTGATCTCTCATTTACAGAATTTGCCTTCATTATGAAGAAACCCTCTTGAAAAAAATTGAAAAAAGATAAGCAAAACAATACTTCAAACTTCTTTGGTTTAAGGACAAAGGATCTCTCCCACCTCCTCACACACACTTATTTATTAGATTTGACATGTATATGCTTAAATAGCAAATTTTTTTCCTATATTTATAGTCATTTGAGGAAGAAAAACTAGTTTAAAGGAACCAATAGAATACACTGGTGTCCTATAAAAAGTCACACCAAAGGAAGGTAGAATATTTTAGGGGAGTACCACTCATTTTACTACTTGTAAGTTACAATTCTTGCATAATGTTGTTTCAAAAAAAAAAGTGATGTTGTGGATTTTCTTAGGTTTCCCACAGGTTGCTAGGCATTTTCTTATTCCTAAGTGTTAGGTGACCTTTAAGATGACTGAACATTTATATGGAATACAATTAGACCTGGTAAGCAATTTCTATTAAATCATACATCCTAATTCCTTTATTACGTTACTGCCATGATGTTTAATGGCCACCTCCTTTGGGTCAGTTCAACTTTAGGTTCCATAGGTCCTATTTTACTCTAAGCTGTTAATGGAATCCCACTTAATTTCAAGGTTTTAAATACATATTTCTCTGCTTTTTTCCCTAAAGAAATATATTATCTCATTGATAGTGTCACAGTGTGCCTATTCAAAAAGGGAAGGAAAAAATACTGCTTTACATATATTTTTAGGGTGATTACGTTTTGATACCATGTAAAATGTCAGTTTGATCTTCATTTTTTTAAAATCCTATTTGGTCATTTCAGATCAACTCTTCCACAGACATACTTTGTATATTTGATGAGAAAATGAGAAAATTACACAAACACATAAAAGTTGATTGAACGGTAATATATCTGAAGGAAGGTACAAATTCAAAAATATGGAAACTTGCTACATCTTATTTAAAAAAATTGTTTTTTAATGTTGCTTGGTTTGTTTGCTTTACTTGGAATCCTGTGGTTGGGGATATGTTGTGTGACTAGGGATTTCAAACATCTACTCTTTAGATTTCTAGAAATACAATAGGCTCATCCAGCTACATTTTTTAAGTTAGCTTTACTTTAGCAGATACTCTTTTGGCCCAGAAAATAAAGGAAAAGAAAATTTAAAAAAAAAAGAACTTTAGATAATCAATCAGGGATGATTAGTGATTAACTTCAGAGTGAAACAGTTATATCTGGCCATTTAAGTTATAGGTCATAGCAGCTACCCAAACAATGTCTTTTATATAACCTCCTTGTTTTAATGTAAATGTGTATGTTTGTATGATCATTTTTCTGTATTTGTACACTGAAGTTAGTGAGATTCAGAGATCAGTAGGGTGATGTTAATATATGTGGTTTGTTGCATAAATTTGAGAGCTATATGAGGGGAGGTGATTTTTGAGACTGAATTATTATGCAGGATTTCTGAGTTATATTTTTTATACATGTTGGGACCTCAGAATATTGTTGAATCAAGGAAATATTATAATGGCCAATAACTATAATATTTTCAAACATTAATAGTGATAAAGTTAGAGTTAGGAAATTATTGCAAATATTGCAGTCACTTTTTTAGTGATTATTCAAAATTTATTACACCTGATAATTCAACTTATTCTCTAATAAAATCAGAATTTGTTCAATAGTTAGTCCATGCTTTTCTTGAAATTACCCAGCAGTCTTTGTTCATTATTTTCCTGAGGCTAAATAAAAATATAAACTATTTACTTATTTCAAAGAATTTCCTTAGGGAAGATTTGCTAAAAATAAAAGTTAAAAATAACATGTTAATATAAATTTAGAGAGTCCTCCAGTCTGAAAATTCTCTTAATTAAAAACTGATCATTTTAAAATTTTATGATCATTTAAACTTTTTAACTTTTATTTTTCCTGAAAGTAACACACCATGTACTATTATTAATAATTATTCATTCTTACAAATACTAATTATTAATTTTTCTACCATTAATAACTTTTCAATCCCCTAATATTTATAAAGTGTACAGTAAATTCTTGGAATTACAGATATAAAGACAAAGTCACGATACTTTCTCTGAGTGTTATCGAGAACATAGAAATGAAAACACACAATGATCAAAACAATTGTTGCTTTAATGAAGGTATTTCAGAGATTAGTAGGAGCATAGGAGAAGGACTATTACATTAGAAGACAGACAATCATTTAATAGTTGCATCATTCTTCTCAAAGCTGCTTTACATTAAACGCTATGTTTTCAAAAGACCTGAACAACCTCTGATAAGTGATTATTGCAGCTTTATAGGAATTAAAGACTAATAACTATATGGACTAATTTGGAGACACTGATCAGTTGTTTTGGCATCCTAGAGATAAAAGCAGTATCAAATATCTTGCAAAAAATTTTGAGGAGAGTTTTAAGAACCACACACCTCTATTCAAATCAAGGAGGCAATAAGAAACAGTATCCTACTTTTTTTAAAAAAAGGTTTTAGAGTCTATCAAAAATAAAATGGAAACAACACACTAAAATCAAGAGTCAAAGTTTTATACTGTTAGGAAATCTTAAAGACTAGGTAATTAGATACTTTTAAAATTTTTTTGTGAAGTCAATCCAACCGCTTGAAAAATGAATATCAAGAACATAAAACAAAAAAAAAAGGAGCACTGTTCTGATAAAGTAAGTTTTTACCCCCTGACGCCACCAGTGTAGCTGACAGTGGTGTGCTTGACTCAGCTCATCTGGCTCACGACACCCAGTTGTTGGCATCCCTTCCTAACTTTGCATTCAGTGACATCACGTGGCAGCTTGTAATTGGTCATGGGGAGTATTTACATCATGGAAACTGGCAAAGGCTACAAATCAGGACTTCTTTTTCTTTTCCAGAAGGCCATTGTTAACTATCTACCTGTTTGCTACTGACTACTGAGTATGAAATGGGAGTACTCTGAGGAAAACAATTGGAAAAAACATCAATCTAGTGCAATATCTACATGTTACACTGAGGGACTTAAAGAGATGAAACAGTATTCTCTGCAGATTACTGTATTGTGATAGATTACAGTGGAGGAGAGACTACAAGTGATGCTGTTAATGGGCTGAATTGTGTCCCTTTAAAATTCATTTATTGAAGACCTAACACCCAGTGCCTTAGAATGTGGCTGTATTTAGAGAGATGACCTTTCAAGAAGTGATTAAATTATAATGAGACCATTATGGTGGACCCTAGTCAATCTGACTTATGTCCTTAAAAGAAGAGGAAATTTAGAAATATGAAGAGACACCAGTGATGCATGCTTACAGAGGAAAGACCACATGAGCACACCGGGAGAAGGTGGCCATCTGGAAGCCAAGGACAGAAGCCTCAGGAGACTCCAACACCTCGATCTTGGACTTCCAGCCTCCAGAGCTGTGAGAAATAAATTTATGTTGTTTTAGCCACCCAGTCTGTGGTACTTTGTAATGGCAGCTCTAACAAACTGATACAGATGTTTAAAGTCTTTGCCCAAGAACAATTTTGGCACAAGAATGACAAAGCAATCATTGAAGATCACAACATGACCTTATCAAGTGTGTTTCTGGTCATTGTTTCACCAATAACTCTTAGTTGTAGGAGCCTTGTTTTTCAAACGTACATGCAAGCAGATGGGTAGACTAGGCTTAGTTTCTGCCTCTCTAGAAATCAACATTTATTCTTTTCTTAATATAAATTTATTTATTTATTTATTTATTGACTGTGTTGGGTCTTCAATGCTGCACACAGGCTTTCTCTAGTTGTGGTGAGTAGGGGCTACTCTTCATTGTGGTGCGCAGACTCCTCATTGCTATGACTTCTCTTGTTGTGGAGCACAGGCTCTAGGCACATGGGCTTCAGCAGTTGTGGCACACAGGCTCAGTAGTTGTGGCACACAGGCTTAGTTGCTCCGTGGCACATGGGATCTTCCCTACAGCAACAATCAAACCCATGTCCCCTGCATTGGCAGGTGGATTCTTAACCACTATGCCACCTAGGAAGTCCTTAGCATTTATTCTTAATTCTTGTATTCTTCTTTAAAAAATAGCAAGCATTTCTTTGCACCTAGCTAATCTTGCATTAACTTCAGGTATACTTTTGCTGCGAATTCAGATCAGAGTGAACAGATTCTTGGTTTAGGAAATACGCAAATCGTTCACCAGAAAAGCAGGAATATGTTTGAGAAGTTCTCATCCTCTGATTGTACGGATTTCATGCATATCTTTGGGAAAAAGAAAAGGTGAAATGTGTTAATGTACTTCCTGATCACAAACTGTATGATTTCATTTGATAAATATTGCCAATTGCAGGAGCAAATTGTACTGTTTCTTACCCAGTTATCACACAATTCTCCTTCCTGGGCCTTCTATTATTAAAATATTTTCCTTCTTTTTCAGCTAGATATTATTAACCTGTTCTTAACTCTTTACCTCCCCAACCACTGTCTTTTACAACTTCCTTCACTTAAACTTCTTTCTGGTTTTCCTATTTCTTTGGTTTTCCTGGTACTAATAAATAAATTGACCTCCACTGTTTTTAACCTAACAGAACATACATGAATATCTCAGCTCAACAGCAGAAGACAAACAGCCTTCCTGTTATTGTAAAACAGCTTTAAGAAGTATTTCTACAGCAATAGAACTGGAATGCAGAGCAACTACTGGCAGTAAAATGGTAAATCACTGTTATTTTCCCGACTATGAATACAAGCAGTGTGTTTGCAAAGCCATAATATCACTAGAGATGATCATTAGTGAATTGCATTTATCATATCTTAATGTGTGATTTTCCACATAGTTAGTTGTAGATCTCTTTAACAACAGTGTGCCTTTTGACCTTTTTTTTGAAGCTCAGCTTCTTGAATTCTATGTATTTTACTTACAAACTTCAATTTCTAATGCCTGTTTGTTATTTTGTATATGTTTACTTCTCGAATTCAAAAAATTTGAGAAACAAGAATATGTAGCAAGACATTTCTGAATGTTAATATTGTTGCTGATCTGATTCATATTTTTGTAATGTACCATCATCAATATTTGAAAAGAACAACTATATTTAACATAACGATTTCTATGAAATAGGTCATTGTGAAACATTTGATCAGAAGACATGTGTCCTTCCTGCTAGGTATTTCTCTAAGATGCTGGAATTTAAAACATCAAAATAGGTAGATGGTATGTATATAAATGTAAAAGGTATTGGAGAATAGTAAAGCATTGGCTGTTCTTTCATGCTTGACTTGGTTTTCTCTTTCTTGCTTTATAATTTGGGGGAGCAACCAAACCTCTCTGTACATAGTTTCATCAGAAGTAAAATGAAGCTCTCCTTTTCATTAAATAGTTCTTATATAATACCTGAATACTCAAGCAGAAATGTGTTGCTAATATGCAGTTGTTAAATTTAAAATTATTGCACTTTTTCCTAGAATAAATGTATAAAAACACCTTCATTTACTTCTCAGCATCTAGAAGAAAATTGATGTATTCATCACATAGAAAACAACATCTCTCATCAGTAGGTTTTTTTTAATTTTACATGTATAAATTTTACTTCAGAAATTTTTATGTTTTAAAAATGTAATGTGTATTCTGAATTGTAGTGTTGAGAATCTTGTTTTGTTGTTCAATAGAGATTTCAAAAATAGTATGCACAATAACATTTTCCAAAAATCTTAGCTAAAGCAGAGCTTTGGAAGAGAAGGGAGTTCACAAATTGATGTTCTGATAAACTCTGTTTTGCACACTAAATAGGCAATTCTGGGGTTCTTCAGATGTAATATCTATAGAATGTCTTCTTTTGAGGAGTTCCAAATTCCTAACAAATAAGATTTTACTAAATCCACATGAGGTTACATATTTTTATTCCAAGAATATGCTGTATGTTTAGAATATTGAGGAGCTGAACTATTATATGTTGAAATTGGATAGCAGAATCATTGACAGTTGCCAAACAACAAAATTGCTTTGTCTTTTGAATATTTCTACTAAGAAATGTGCACTAACATTCTTGGAAATGATATTTAAAAATTTCAAAAGACCCCACAAAACCCAAAAACTCTCAATTGGTTCTTTTCATTTCCCTGCATAAAAATAGCAATATATTAATTAAAATAAAATAGAATAATTTCCTTTTATTTGATAAAAATATATTTACTCCATAACTTATTGTATGACCACAGATAATTAATTATACCCATGCTGAAGAAAAGTTAGCAAATATTTAGCGAGATACTAAAAAAATCACTAAATATTTTGCTTACCAAAAATTGTCTGCACTTCAGAAATGTGCTAACATTTTGAAAAAAAGAAGCCCTCATAAAATTGATCTTCGTAAATATCGATAAGCCTGTAAAAGTTAAGATTTTATTTTGTGGAATTACTTTAGTTTTACCTTTTAATTTTTAACTACAAAAGCAAGTATACCCTTGAAATACAATCAAGTAGCTCAGAAATATATGGAATAGGTTATGAAATTCTCCCTCCCAACCACTCTATTTCTGTTCCCCAGAGATACCCACTGGTAAACATTTGGTGCATATTACGTCAGACTTCCTTTCCTCATATAACCAGATATATAATTTAAAAATTATCATTCCATACACATTTTTTTGCTGCTTGCTGTTTAAACATTTAAGAATATCTTTTCACGGCAGTACACAAAGAGTTACCTCGTTCTTTCAAATGGCCTAGCAGCATTTAACTGTATGAATATGTCATGATTTATTGAATTAAATACCTGTAGGTGGGTGTTTAGGTTGTTTCCAATTTTAATTTGATTTCTAAGGGAGTAGTTGTAAAATATATGCTTTTTTTTTTATCCAGATGATAAACACTAATCTCCTAGGAAATTCTCACTGACCAAAGTCAAAATAGAAAAAATGGAGATCTAAATGTTATACTACATTTTTATATCAGTCAGCAACTATGTAGTGTATTGGAAACAACTGTAGATTTGGAGCCAAGGAATCTGGGTCTCTTTCAAACCCTGTCACTTAATTATATGGCATTGGACAAACCATCTCACTTCTCTGAACATTGTGTTTTCATCTCCAAAATGATAAATGTGAACTCTATGGTCTTTAAAGAGTTTAACTCTGAATGGAAGATTCGATGTTGCTATTGTAAAAAATTATGTACCCATCACTAGGTGAGGTGAGGATTTCAGAGAAAAATAAGCAGTCCCCCATCACCTTAGAGTATTTATTTTGTGGTAAGAAAGGCTGATGGGGAGACATGGCACATAAATTGAAGAATAGCCAAAATTCATACTCCTTTGCACAACTATATTTTAACCATTCCTTGTCCTGTACTCTATACTACAGATATATTTGGGGCATGTAGACTTTATATTCCTAGGAGGGATGCCCTATATGCAGACACAGCAGGTTAATTTAGTTTTGGATGAAAGAGTTTCTGATTCTTGGTCAGTCTTGGATTGATCAGATTTTCTCAGAGCCTTCCTTGTCTGGGTAGATTCTTGACGTTAGAATTGAGTTAGGACAGGCTGTTTAGAATGTAGTGTGCCAAAGAGCAGCTTTTAGAGATTCTGTCATTGGCATAGAACTGATTCAAGGACACTAGTATTTATTCTTGCTTCTATTACAAGTTTACTAGATGATTTGCTTTTGGCTCTCTGAATCATTAGATAAAGAACTAATAAATAAGTTGGTTCTCTAAAATGGTAACATGGGAATAATTGATTTCGATCATTCTGTTATTTAGTTTGATTAAAATAAGAATGGGCTTCTTTTGGTGAGCCCTTTCTTTGGTCACACATATCAGGCACTACTCTATGGTCTCTGTGTCTGGGTAATGACAATAAAAATGTCAAGTATAAAGATTCTCTTGAAAAAGTGTGTAAAATGCTTGGATGCATGTTGCCACAAGGGAGTACGATTATTAACATATTAAGATTTTTTTCCACTAAGTCCGAAGTGAGTACCTGAAATCAAGCTAAGATGTGAACTAAAAAGGAAGTTGTCTTGTAGTGGCAGTTAGGGCATCTACTGTAACTGTAAACACCCTAGACTACTCTGCCTAGACTACTCTTATTTACGCCCCGGACGGTGTGAGATTTTATTTGCTTTATGTTGCATTTCCCAACAAAATGAACTTTATAACCAATTTTCTTAATGGCAGTTCATACACAGTGTATTTAATAATGTCATTAATCGCTCTGTTACTAATTATTTCATTACCTTTCTCATATTAGCAACTGTGAACACCCAACATTATTTATCAGGTGTATGAGTGCCTGGGCACTCTCCTGGACAGTGATGCTTACTTAGGAACAGAAATGAAATCCTTTAGCAGGATCCCTGCCTTTCACCACAGCTCCTACTGTCACCTGGGGTGAAGGCCTGCTCTAATTTTTAAAATAATTGCCATGAACATAGTTTATATATACAAGGGGCCCATGAAATTGGCTTCAGTGTTGATCCTCCCATTAATCCCATTTTTCTACTCTCAGAAGAAAAACTAGCATTATCCTTATATAAATAATTTATATGAAGTCTTTGGCAGGGGTGTGGGGTGGTGCTGGTGGCTTATCTAAGAAGTGTGATAGGCCAAATTGCTTCTTCTTGTAGGCGCTAGGAGATTTTTTAATGATGTTCTTGCATTTGTTTTAATCATTTCCATAAGATTACAGACCCAACCCAAATATCTTCTAAAATGTAAGAATTTGAATGAAGAATTTTACATGTCAGTATCAATAATCATGTGACAGCTTCACAGGAATTTACCCTCTGTTAAAACTAAAAGGACTAACAGGGTGATTTAACTGCTTTCCTCTTGACCTGAACACAATGATTTCCTTAGTCTACCTTCTTTTTCCTTTTGATGAGCTTACGTTAATATGAATCATCGAAGAAAACATGCAGCTGTTTATAAAGCAAATTCATCTCTTCTATTTGTATATTGTGTTGGCTATGCAGCATTATTTCATTTAAAAAAATAATTGTTCACATTTTCATGTTGAGCCCTTCAGATACCTTCATCCACTTCTAACCAAAAAGCTTTAAAATATTTTTTTAGAATCTTGATGTTAAAGCAGACACCACTACCAACTCTGGGTGAGACAAATGAATCTATTTTCTCAGCAAGATTCAAGACTTCATGCCCCCCTGTTAAGGCTCATGCTATGAGCAGGGCTGGTACTGTTTATGACAGATGCAAATTATACTCAACATCTTTTGTATTTTACAATTTATAATCAGGCATGCATCCTTCAAATCCAATTCTTTCCTTTAAAGCCCAGAATTCTGGACACTTCATAAAGCAAAAAGCTTGCTGCCACCTTCAAGGAACTCAAATTATCTGATTTTTTTATTTGCTGCTGCCATTAGATTGAAATGATTTTTCTTCAGTTTGCTCAAAGCCAGATTTAAAGTCAGGTCCCAGAGGTAACAGGAAAGTCGATCCCCTAAGCTACTCAGTCATTGTTTGCTTTTTTTACATGTAATATCCTACTTCTAAGCCAGAATATAATTTAAAATACAAAACACACTCTACATAAATATGTCCTTTGGAAATTTTGTAATCTGACATTTAATAGAAGTTAACTAAGTACCTTATATCATGTTTGTTGAGGAAAATGGAGAAATTACAAATATCCTTCAAGACAATTATTTCTTAATAGCTTTCTACATATTTTGAGTGCTACACATTTCCTTATTACTTTAGATCAATAACACGATGTGCTCTTTTTGAACAGATACCTGCTAGATTTCTCATTTACTATGCACCTAAATAAGCTAAAAAGCATTCAAAACACTTAATACATTATGAGCTTCTGATAGTCATTCCAAGAGCTCTCTTTTGCAGTTACTTTCTGTTTGCTAGGGAACAGCAAAGGGTTACTTTAGCCCAGACGCTGCAAGTACGAGCAACAGGAATCCATTGGCTTTCATTTGTCCATGTCTTTCATTTGATACTACCAGTATTAATAGCTTTGCAAGGAAATTCTGCAGTCATTAATCATAATAATTAATCAGATCCAATTATATTGCATATAAATGCGAACAAATTGCTGAAAAAATAATGATCTATCACCAACATGTCACAAGGAAAAAGAGACTAAAATAGTAATTAGAAGCAGGGATTTGGTTGTGTACAAGTGCCCTGCAACTGATTTTAACAGTATGATGATTCGATGATGTAATTAGTCAAAAGTCTAGCAGGCTTTTTTATAGCAGGCCATCTAATGACTGTGCATCTGGAGAAAATAAAGTTCACTTTTCTATAAGATCATTCTGCATTTGCTCCTCACTTGGCACTTCTGAATAAAGGAGATCTGCTGCCCTTGACTTTCTAATACTGGGAAGTAAATTGTTCCTGCAAATGTTTTCTGGATTTTCAATGTCTATTTGTAAAGTAAGGCTGTCTGTTAACTGAAGATGACTGAAGTTAGGAATTAGATACTCTAATGGCATTTTTTTCTTTTTACTCTTGTAATTATAAAAATGCATAACAGACAATTCAAAATACAATGTTTTGGGTATAGTAAGTTAACACGGAGGGTAGCGTGCATGTTAGCTATGTTCACCTATACCTTCTTTCCCTTGAACTGAACTGAAAACATTTCAGAAAATGGAATTACTCTGTTTTCACTTCAGTTAGCACTCCCCAGAGCACTGGCAGATTTTATCAGAAACCATTTTTAAAAATATGTTTGTGTATGTATAAATTCTTCTTTAGCAGATTTTAAAATCTGACCAAAGTACATTGTTTCATACAAGTTATTCCATAAAACAATTTTAATAGGTCTTTTTATTTTCACTTGTGTCACAGGACAGAGCTTCCAACATATATTTTCAATTTAAAACTTGTGCTATGCACATACATAATTAGCACTAGTTTATTGTGTGGTCAAATATGTATTTTTAAACCTTGCAAAACATTTTCTTGCTTGACTCACAGATTACACATAAAATGGTTAACTAAAGATTGATGAGCAGTTTTTATGATAGGTTTGCGACTTGAAAATAAATGTTAGGTTCATCATAGTTTTCGATACTAAGCACTGCACTTTACCGTCTTTGATCTCAGTGTTGTGACTACTACAAAGAAATAAAACCTTATCTTACCTTTTCCAGCATCTACTGCAGAAGACCTCAATAATGCATAAGAACATCTGGAAGTACGGTAATTTCAGCTATCAGAGATAAGAATTGACACAGAACAGGTAAACCCTACAAAGTCATCATGTTGAAATGAACTGATTAAGGTTTAGTAACATAAAACATCATGCATAGTGTTTCCATGCTTGCTACATTACATCTTGCTATTTTATATTAAAAAAGGAATGTCAATTATATATATTTAATAGGTTGATTAGCTGGTAGCAATATTATATTTTACATAAAGAGACAGAAATGTCTGCAGATCTATTGCCATACACATCTATTTAGAGTTAACTGTGAGTTCATAGAAAATACATGGGCATAGTAAACAGGGTTTTGAAATGACAATTTTTTACTGGTTGCAAGTGCTAATTGCTAGTTTCTCAAGGGTATAGAATTAATCACCTGCTAGATTTACAGTCTCTAGGATGAGACCTGAGGATGGAGGCAATAAGAAAAGCTCTTGAGGGACATATCATATGGTGAGTCTGAATATCAGTCTCTATGCATATGTAAATTGGTAACAAAGTTTTTTCAAAGCTCAAGTATGCTAATTTCAAACAGGCAAGACTAAAGCTAGCTTTTAGCAGCTGTTTAACGTCTGCCTGTGGGTGGTAGAGAGAGCTTAAAATACAAGCAAACAGTGGTGCATAAGTAATTAAGCAACATTTTGCTGGGCATAAATAATTCTGTTTATATTGCTCTTTTGAAGAGTATAGAATACAAAATAACAGATCAAGTGCACCTTTGGTCACCAGAGGTTAACTGTTCTTCCTCCTTACCTTTTCTTTGGTTTTATGATTTAAGGGGAATAAATAACAGAGTCAATCTTTTATAACTTCATAGGAAATAAATCATTTAAGGTGGGAAAAATACCCTATTACAGAATCACTGCACTTATAGTTAAACTATATTGTTTTCAGTGTATTCCCCTAGTCATTTATTGGGAGAAAATATAATATCTAATCAAAGATTTGCTTATTAACATTTATTTTAGGATTACTGAAAGTGAATTATTGGGATATTTGTTTAAAAAATTAAACTTTTAACAAAGTCCAAAGGAAAGAAAAATGCCTCAATTTTTCAGGACCAATTTTAATTATCCCATACATTAAAAATAAACAGATAAATGATTCACTCAGAGGTCATTGCCTAAAAATGAGGAATGCTTAATTCAATGTACCACATATAGGATAATCACCTAATTTCAACAGCTCTTGCTAAGCCACTAGAAATGTCTAAAAGCAAAAGGAAAGCTGGTATAAAAAAATTGCATTTGATTCAATAAAAACCTTGAAATTGACCAGAAGGAAGATGAAAGATTTAACACGATTTAGAAATACCTAGTCTGGAAAAAAGGATTATAGATACTAACTGTGAAAAGAGTCAGGGGTTTAAACTTTGTTTTCGTTAAATATTCATGGTTTAAGGAGTTAATGGTAAAAGGAAGTACTCAGTTGGGTATCAGATATTATAAAGGGCTTTATAACACATAAGAATGCTAGGAAGGCAGGAGTAGCCATTTGCGCACAACATTGCTATTTCCCTTTGCACTGAAGGAGCAGGTAAACGAAATGGAATTTTCAAAACCCCCTATTATCCACCCTTTACATTCTAAAAAATATGTAAAATTTGGTGAAATAAAACAATTGGTTTTTATGACATTTGTATGTTTTCCAAGCTTGCATTTTTTAACCTATTATGAGGTTGGGTTTTAAACCACATGCCCTGAACAGAAGAACGGATGGGACAATGGATGATCTGTGCAGACTTGGTATTCAGGCTGGGTGATCTGTGGTTTTTTTCTTAGGAAAGATACTAATACTTTGTACTTGGTTCTTCCTCTTTCTCTACTACAAGATGTGGATATTAACACCAGTTCCAGTCTCTCTAACAAAGTAAAAAGATGAAATTCGGTTAAATAAGACTAGAAAATGAGCATTTCTTTGGGACACCATTCTGAAGCTTCTCAGGCTCACTGAACATCTTACTCAGATTCACTTTCATTCTCTATGAACCAATTGGGCAGAGCTCTCATTTTATCCAGCTAATGGACGATGGATGGGAGAAGAAAGCAAGCAGAAGGTTCCTTATATCTACAAGACAATTTTAAGATTTGTTTTAAAATTCTGACAAAAATGGATAGTAAATAGTCACCACTACTCAAACTAGTATAATTAGTGTTCTTTTTCCTTAGTCAATATTTTCCTGAAAACTGTACTTCTTGTCTATGCATATCCTGAGTAATATTTTTTTATCAGAGGAGGCATTTGTATGTTTTGATAAAAACTTGCATATCTTTATACGTTATTAGGTTAACATAAGTCTCAGCCGTATATGATTAGGTATGAACTTTAAATATTGTTTTAGGAAATTTGAAGTGTTCTGTTTAGCCATACCATTTTTTTCCCTCTTGATCTTCAGGCTTCTGTGTGCTGCTTAGCACTTTATTATTATTTTGGACTTGCATATGCCCTGAGGCGTTTGTCCCACTAAAAATGGACAGTTACTGAAAAAGCAAAGTACCACTGGCAGTAGAGTTAAGTTTGGGTTGCCATAGACATACCATGGAAACTTTGTTCTGTACCTCCTTACGCATTTGTCAGTGGAGGATAACAGTTTACGCACTTTACTGTAATTCATATATAAAAATGTTTATTTCTCATATCTGTGGAGGTATGAATGTAGCCAAGCTTAGACTTTTGGTGATCAGATTAGCTTAATGCATATTTAAAGAGAGTAGTAGAATTTTGTTCAGAATAATCAGCCTAATTGAGACAGACCTCAACATAGTAATGCGCTATGATCAACTTACTTTGTTCCACTGGCAAAATTAATATTAACATGCAAGTTATGAAGGCACAGTGTATAGCTGACTGGGAGAGATCAGAAATAGAGGTCCAAGTTGGAAAACTGATCTGACAGATACTGAAATGTGTTTTATTCCAGAGCCTAGTCCAGTGCTGGGAAGGCAGGATGTGGTAGATACAATGTGTGTACATATCCAATGTCAGACAATTAGCAAGAACATTATGGGACCAGGAAAATTCAAAGAATTCTAATCCCAGGAGAGAGGCTGCTTTTCCTCTACAAACTTTAATGCTTTTGGCAGTGTAATTATACAAACACGTATACACATATGCAGAGTCAGAGGGTGGCAGAGACTCTGTAGTCTCTGCAGATATATCTTCTGTAAATGGGGGCAAAGCAGAAAATTCCCTTATAATAATGCATATTCTCAGAAATGTTTGTAATCCTTTGGGCTCAGTGCTTCATTTCATGAAGGAAATGCAGATTTACTTATTTATTCTTCCATTCACTCAGCCACTGACTGCTTACTTCCTTACTACAGTGTGTAGGACACTGCAAATTAAAACAAATGCAAAGATACATAGGATACAATAGAACAGTAGGGTCAATAAACGTGGAAATACTGAAAAGTCTGAGTTGAATATTCTTTATCACTGGCAGTTCTCTCACTTGATCTCTGACTTTTTGAGCCCGCATTATGACAGCTGTTAAGAGATGGAATTACCTGTAATGTGATCAAATATATACAGAGAATACAGAATATCTGTGAATATAAAATATCTGACTGTAAACTTTCCCTTTTCAGTCACTCTGTAAAATTCTGACCACTCACCACGCTTGCCATGCTCCTTGGAATGGTTGTATGGGTATATGTTTGTATAGATTGCCTATTGCTCTATTATTCCCTATGAAATTCTAACAAATTTTAATATAGGGAACATACGCATTCTTGAATGGTGCCCCATAAGACCATAGTAGTCACTCTTCCCAGTGATCATTCAGAAAACATTGGGAGACTGTTAATAAAAACCATTTCAGAATGAACCTTTGTTTTGGCCTTGTTTCAATTCACAAAGTTAAATTTACTTGGAATTTCAAACTTCTTCTCTTTTAAAACTGTTGATTTCAAATGAAGACTGCATAGTTTTCTGTATTTAGAAAGATAATTTTAATTTGTGAATCACCTACTAATATTTTTCTCTTTAAAACTTGGAAGCAGCATTCTGTTGATTTGCTTTAAAGGTGTGCTACTATGAAAGAGGGAACAATTACATATATGAAAAAGTTATCTGGGAAAATTGATAGAGAATAGCAAAATACCTTGAACAACATGAAAGTCTGAAAAAAAAGAAATCCTATTTTCTTACACCAATTAACTTCTTTTCCAGATATTATCCAGATCTTTTGGACATGCAAGAGAAATTTGTTTTATTAATTCCCTTTGAAAACAAAAGCTCCTCTTTCTTTTTCTGTTTTTGACTGCAGTCAGCACATAGAGTTAATACCTACTTGGACCAAACAAGGAGGTGACATTGGCAAATCAGACTAATGCCCTTACCTTGAGGGAGCAAATGTTCCTAATGCATTACATAGTCTTTTTTAAAGCTTTTTATTGGAATTTAATTGCTTTACACTGTTGTGTCAATTTTTGCTGTACAACAAAGTGAATCAGCTGTATTTATGCATATATCTCCATATCCCCTCCCTCTCATGACTCCTTCCCACCTTCCCTATCCCAGCCCTCTAAGTCATCAACCATCATTGAGTTTATTTCCCTGTGTTATGCAGCAGCTTCCCACTGGCTATCTATGTTATATTTGGTAGTGTATATGTGTCAGTGCTACTCTCTCACTTTGTCCCAGTTTCTCCTTCACCCCTCCCCCACCCCGTGTCCTCAAGTCCGTTCTCTACATCTGCATCTTTATTCTTGCCCTGTCACTGGGTTCCACTGTACCATTTTTTAAGATTCCATATATATGAGTTAGCATATAGTATTTGTTTTTCTCTTTCTGGCTTACTTTGCTCTGTATGACAAACTCTAGGTCCATCCACCTCACTACAAATAACTCAATTTCATTCCTTCTTATGGCTGAGTAATATTCCATTGTATATATGTGGCACATCTTCTTTATCCATTCATCTGTTGATGGGCATTTAGGTTTCTTTCATGTCCTGGCTGTCGTAAATAGTGCTGCAATGAACATTGTGGTACATGTTTCTTTTTGGATTATGGTTTTCTCAGGGTATATGCCCAGTATACACCTTTATACAGAATACTATTGTGTATACATTCTTGGAGGTAAAGAAACTTTCAAGAAAAAAATTTAAATTCACCATACTGTCTTTCTAACCATCCCAAATCAACAGCTATATAAAGAGTATGGTTGGAGCAAGAAAAGATGAGAATTTCTCATCGATGACCCAGAGGCTTATAGTTTGCATAGGATACCTTGAATTTGGAATCACTTCATCCATATTCTCCTCCCTTTGGTGTCGATCTGCTATTTGCATACCGGCTATAAAATGTTGTCTTCTTTTGGTTTCTGAACTGAAATTCATCTTAAAGGCATCACCAAATCTGTTGACTAGACTTCATGTTAAGGGAAAAATCTAGATAAAATCATCTCAGTATTTGGATTTTTCACCTTTTTTAATGTGTTTTTATGGACATGATTGTACAATGTTAAGATCAACTGCAGCTGAGAAACTTCTCTCATTATATTTACTAATTTGTATAGCAACCAAAAGGTAAATGGGAAAAAACAAAAACAAAAACATATTTGGTAATTTCATGAATTTAAAAACTAGCCCTCGGGGAGAATGCATCATTTTTTATTTTGTATCACTGCTGTGTTTAAGAAACCTAAAAAAGGGAATTTCATATTCTCATATTTTGACAAGTACTTTACATTTGCTTGAATAAATATTTTACTATGAAAGGAATATGATTAAAAAGACAAGAACCCCCACACTATTAACTTCTCAGGAACATTAAAGCAGTAAAAGTACACACTCCATAAGCCAAGGGATGCAGTAGCATTCAGTTAACTCCAACCAATCCTGGAAAAGGATCTTCCTTCTCTTTCTTGTTTTTAAGCTCCAAGAAACTCTACACTTGAAGAAAGGGAATATGTGCTTCAACTGTCATATTGATGTGGCAGAATTTAGCTCTTTTGTGAAGAGCTTCCATGTCCCCAGAGCACAAAGACAATAGTACACTATATAGAGAGCCAATAAATCAATTAGCTTTAACAGCCAGAGTTCAGGAAATGCATTAATTCTTTTTGATGAAAACACAGCTTTTACTTGTAGCCATACTTCATACTGTTAAGGTCAATTTTTCACGTGGAAATTATATTTAGTGGCTGAAAAAAAATCACTCATAAATTTTGTAAAGCAAAAAGAAGCACTTACTAATGTAGGAGAACAAGTTTGTTTTATTTGTAATTATCTATCTTTAGAGTAATTGAGATTCTAAACAGCAGCTAATAGCCTCACTGTCTCAAATTACTACTGCCTGTAACTTTACCTTGCCAAACATCAAAGAGCTTTTCAATTGCAACTCTACTACTAAAACCTGGGTCATTTTCTAGCAATTAATTGGAAGAGGTGATTAATAGCTTAATAATGGGTTGCTCTGTGTTTAAAAAGTGCAGGGGACGTGCATAGGAAAGGAATATGTAATTTTGTATCCCTGAAACATAACCTAATTGAAAAATCAGCAGTTGGTCTTATTTACTTTAGGCTTGTATTTCCAAACCCTCTTTTGATGTACTCTGAGAAAATGTGTAAATGTGGAGAGTATTTTTTAATTAACTCCTTGAACATTGAACACGCTATGAATTTAAGGAGCACGACGAGCTATTCCATGGCACCTGCTGTGCCGCAGTCAACTTCACAGGAACTTGAGACTGACATGTGTCAAGTATCTACCTGGATGTGCAGTTGGTGGTGCCTATTTAGCCAGTCACCCACTATCAGGCTACCTGTGGATTCATAAGGCACACTCACCAACAGCAGAGCCTTGTGACTGTGGTGCCTGGGAGCCTGTGTCCACTTCTATTGTGCATTCCTCTTGTATACTCCACAGATTCAATGGCTGTAAAATCTAGCTGCAACCTATCAAAATACCCTTCCAGAAACATCCAAGGAAACAGTCAGTGCAACTTAGTGAGTTCCCTAAGCCAAACACTCTGTGTTTTGAGACTAGGTCTCAAGGAAATGGCAAGTTGGCTAGTCAGATGGAGAGGTATTCAATGAGGGAGGCGGTCTCTAGATAAGGCAAAGGGTGGGACTAGCAAACTGGAAAGGACCAGGACTCATTTGTCCAGCTCATGACAACACCAGGTATTCCATGGTAAATGTTCCCTTGGGTATGGGACTCGCTGATATTTTTTTCCGTGGTCTACCACAATTGCTGTAGATGCACTTGGATTTCTTCCTCATGTTGCCAGAAGAAAGTAAAGAATGAGGTGCTCAATTTCCAATAATTTTCTTCCCATTATGCATTTTCTTCCCCTCTCATTTTAGTCTCATCTTATCCCAGTTAAAGCTAGAAATACTGGGCTGTTTATCTCCCTCTGTATTGTCATGATGACTTAACAGCTAGAGGAAATCAGTACTTCACTAACCATCTGACACTCTTTCCATAGGACCAAACATAAAATGAAAAAGGAAGGACAATTAAATAAAGAAAACAACCCGGAAATGAGCTCTACTCCCCTAGCTCTCACAAACCCAAGCATCCATTCTGGAAGGCTAATTTATTCTTCCAAGGTTAAGGACTCAACTGGTCCCAGAATTTTTCTTTTAACTCTTTACTTTCCACATTTATTGGGGAATATATAGAGATATAGAAAAATTTTTTAAAAGACATGGCTTGCTCTGCCACCACGAAAAGATACAGTCACCCCAACTAAATCAACTATAATAAAGATGGAGCAGCGTGCCAGTGATGGCAAAAGTCAGTAGGCTGAAAACAAAGACAAGAGTGGCTTTATTAGATTGTTATATGCTCTTAAGCAGGGCCCTACTCATCCTCAGATGTCAGAGGCTAGAGAAGGCCTGAATGAACAGCAAATGATTCAATGGCAAGAGGGCTGACCTGTGCCTTAGAACCTCCTGCTGGGCAGAGAGCCTGAAGTTCTCTTTATCGTCCGGTTTAGAGCAGAGAGCTCTGCTTCCAAGATGTGTTAGAGAGAGACCAACACAGATAGTCCATTTCTTGCACAGCTTTTTATAGTTTTCCATGAGATAATAAATTGTTATGCATGATTTACTTAATTATCTTTGTACCTATAGCTGAATCTCCCCATAAGCTTCAAATTCTTAGTGTAATTTTCTATGCATTCAAATTTTTGAATGTGTTGATTTTATTTCCTGGTTACCTCCTTCTTAAAAATCTCCATCCATGTTTCAGCTCTTGTTTGATTGTTTTCAAGCTAGGCCTGCTAATAGGTTTTCTATGATTCTTGTCATCCAGAATTCCTTTTATGTTTCTCTTTCTTTACATCTTGAGTTTGGTGAGTTAAATCCTCTAATGAACTTTATGTGAAAGGGTACTTGGAAGACAAGTCGTTAGAGACTTTGACTGAAATGTCTGTACACTACCCTTATTTGTTCCATTGTTTGGTAGCTCCCAGTGTTTCTCTGAAAAGTCTGAAACACCTCTGGTTGTTGATCCCTTGTACGTTACCTTTTTTAAAGGAGTAAGTTTTTCTCTCTGGAAGCTCTTCTAATCTAATTTTAATACTTGGCATATTAAAATTTCATGATTTTGTGCTTTGGTAGGAGTCTTTTTCATTCTTCCTACTGGGCACATGTCTGGAAACATATATGTATCTTTTAGTTCTGGAAGTTTTCCTTTTCTTTTTTTTCCTTAATAATTTTGTTCTGTTTCATTGTCTGTTTTCTACTAGCCAGATATTAAAATTCCTGAGTTGGTCCCGTATTATTTTTTCTCATTTAATTTACTTTGTTTTTGTCTTACATGATAGCTCCTTAAGCTTATCATTCAACTCATATTGAATTTTAAAGTTTTGTTTTTAGATTTTGTAATTTCCATGACATTTCTTATTCTTTGATTTTAAAAACAGTATTTTGTATGTTTTATGAATGCAGTATCATTTATTATTTTCTAAGTGTATTAATTACATTTTCCCCATAATTTTCTTTTGCATCAACACTGTCTCTATTTCTTTTAGTCCCTATTTGTTTTTGATACCCCCTTTATTTCAAGAGTTTTCATTCACATCTTCTTGCAAATATCTGGTGATTTTTGGCTGTACTTATTGGAAGCTTGTTGTGCACAGGAAGAATGTCAATTGTCTGACTTTGCTCTAGGGTGCTCAACCTATTAGCTAGCTAGCAGGCATGTGGGGTGATACAAGCCTAGCCATAGTTAGTGAGAGTGGGGTAAGAGGAACACTGTAGACTTCTTAACCTGTTTACAGTGTGGTGCCTTTCCCACCATCATCTGTGCTTGGTGTCCCTGAATACAGTACTTTTTTCTTTTTGTTTTGCTTGCTTTTCTTCCAGAGATTAAAATTTTCAGAATTGTAGGGATGGAAGAAATGCTGTGCTTGGCTATATAGGTAGGATCTGTGCTATGTTTCATACAAACTTCCTGTTTCCAGTCAGATATTTTTCCCTGTGCAAGTGTTCTCATTTAGAACATCCTTCTTTTCTTGCAGTATTGATACATTTGTGATGTCTCATTTTATTTGAAAAGTGGAAAAGAGAAGGGCCCTTATTTTACTCTTTTAACTAAAATTCAAGGTAGCGTAAGCACTTAGTGATGTAATTTCCCCCAAATCTTTACATTTTTAGTTAAGAATCATCACTCTTTTCTAGATTAAATAATTAAGGCTTGGAGAAATTTCTTAAGTTGCATGAAATTTCAGGGTAAGTAAATGGCAGAATCAGTATTTTTATCCAAGTCTCATAGATTCTAAAGCATATTTTATTGTTAACACTATGAAGTCTCCTTAAAAAAGAGAGAGATATTTTAAAATTGGTTTCAGAGCTGATTCTAGCAGGAAGAGAATTAATGGGCTGCAGAGTTAGCTGGACTAGGAGTCATAATGATCTTCTCTTGGCAAGGCACCATTTTGCTCGGCTTTTACCCCAGAGCCTCCATTTTCTCCCTATCTTCCCTGTCAAACTCTGTTTTGGAAATTTTAACTTACATTAGAGTATGAAGTATTGACAAAAACTTTAGAAATTGCCCTTCCCAGGGACATGTGAATTATAATAAAGGAAGATTTTTGATGAAGCTCTAGCAATAATTCAGGAGGTAGAAGACACATCTTGGACTCAAGTAAATTTCTGAAATAACTATGTAGATGGACATCTATGCTGTCTATCTACCAGACAAGTTATTAATGCCAAGAAAAAAATGAAGCCATATGGCATTAACAGGTAGCATTTCTTCATAGCAGGGAGAGAAGAAGGCAGCGAAAGATCTACTTAGGATGCTGACATGATAGACCAGATTTTAAGATTTGACTCTCAGGGGCAGGTCTGGGAAATGCACAATATTTTACCTAAAGCAGCTAGGAATGGGAAGAATGAGAGTATGATGAAAAGCCAAGTGGGGAACAGTGAAAAGATTAGATAGGAGAGACAATATCATATTTCTAGGTTGAGATAAAATTATGCGGAGTCTTACGCTGAACTGTATTATGTGACAACGGAATGCTAATGACAAGTTTGCACTTGAAATTTACAGGGCTAGACCTACTCTTGGAGAGATTGAATCTGATAGAAATATCTTCCTTTTCTTTACCTGTATTTAAATAGTTTAATTTGTAGACAAGAATATAAATGGAATTGAATGAGCAATAAACTCCAGAGTCACTGTAGATAAGATGGCTACAGTTTATTGTCCAACCTGGATCACTTATAAGAGTGGAAGGAAGGCATTAGGGCACAAGACATAAACAGGAAATCTCCCAAGCACATTGGAAAGTATAGACATCCTACCTAGGATGAAGATGGAGAAAGGGGGTAAGATAGAGCATATAAAAACTTGTCTGAATATTTTTAGGAAGAGAAGGGAAAAGGGAAAAATAGTGAGTCATTATAATAAAAACTTTGGTTTTTAATTTCATATACAAAATCTTTAATCAACTCAAATATGACTTTTTTCTGATATAGATCATTTTAGTTTTCAAAGCTCTTATTCAAAAAAAGTGAGAGTGCTTTTGTGAATCCATATATTCAAGGATATTAAATAGCAATAGTTTTGATGATTTGAAAAATTTACTTTCATTTGGCTAGAGAAGTACATTTAATTTAACTCCTTTTATAACTAGAGCAAACAATAGGCCTTGAGTTTATTGTCTTATTTGTCTAAGTGCTCAAAATGTATGTTGAATAACCATTTAGTAATGTGGGATACCATAAAAACTGTGAGATGCAAATGCTGTGTTTCTTTTAAAGAACCATTTAGTCCTTTGATAGACAAATTGTGTTCAAATTATTTCTCTTTCATCTGAGCAGGGCCAACTTATTCATTAAACCCAGTGGTCACAGAAGCCTAGGCCTACAATAGTTTTCAAGATCCATGAAAATATTTTAATTTCTTTAAAAATCTGAATTCAAACCGTAAACTCTTAGATCATGAAAAATGCTTTTATATATAATAACATATTTGTTCTTATGTCAATCAATATAGTCAGTAAATACAATTTTTGATAATTCTTATGAAGAAAAGAATCCCACAAAAACAAAAATGAATGAGGCCTTCAAAAGTCATGGAGTCCAAAGAAACTGAAAAAGTATTCATTTCCTAAGTAAATACTCCTTAAAAACCCCGCAGTATAGTGTTAGAATACATTTTTTTTAGTCTTACCTAAGATTTCACTTTAATTTGTGTATCTGGAACAAGGTAACATATTTTCTTTGGAAGTTGAAAAAAATTTCTAGAGATAATTATCCTCTTTCCTCAAATATTCTTATTATGTATTTTGTGGAGAGAAATACTTTCATTTTCTAATGTCTTTTTCATCGATTATGGTAAAAGTCCTCCTGGGAACTATTGAGGATGTTTCCTTAGGGAAATGTTGAGGAGATGCCAGAGTTGGAAGCATCAGAAAACCTCTCAGATGAAAACAGGGATAGAGAGGGACATTTGATAATAATTCAGGTTCACAAAGGAACTAGGTGGGACCTCAGCTTCACATAGCCGGGCTTCATTTCATTTAGGACCAAATCCCAAGTGGCTGTTAGTGCTACTTTGCTTATTTCTGTGTAAAATAAACAAATACCCTTCCTTCCAGAGTCCATATCTTTGCTGATAGTTGATGAAGGCCAGTATCACACATAAGGAATAAGGCTAAACATATGCCCCTGTTACGTGAACACTTTAGTAGGAAGCTACAATTTTCCTAACAGGTATACACATTGTATATACCATTTTTACCTATAACTACTTGTATGAATATTACCACAAATGATGATACCGGTGAAAAATAACTTAAAACAACAATAGTTAACATATATTGGGTAATACATTATTCAAATATGTTATCCTTGAATTTTCACAACAATTCTATGAAAGTTGTTGGAATGTCTATATGTATCAAGAAAGAAGGGTGTATCTACTGACTCTGCAAAAATAGTGGAGAATATACAGGTGAGGTTTCTATTTTCTCTGAGTTAACATTCTAGTGTGATAGAAAAGAGACAAACTAATAAGATAAATATCAGATGGTGATAATTTCAATGCAGAGAATTATAAAAGAATGATGGGATAGAGAACATTGGTGTTACTAGCTATGTTAGATTAGCTAGTCCAGCATTTAATTTAAAATGTAATGTTCAGAAAAATGAATATGGTTGACATGGCTGGAGCATAGTGAAGAAGGGGAAAACACAGAAGACGTCAGAGAAATAAGTGCATAAGTCCAGGTTGTATGGGACACTGGAAACAAATAAATGTTCCATTCTTAGCATGATGGGCATTTATTGGAAGCTTTTCAACAAAAGAGGGACAGGACCCTACATTTTTGGTTTGAAAAGCTGGATGGATGATGGTCATCTTGAATGAGTGAGAAAAACTCATAAACAATTTTGGCAAGAAAAATTTTAAATTCTGTTTTACTGTTTATTTTTGCTTTACTGTTCAAGGAGCAGAGTGAATTGAACAGTTGGATATGAGTTTTGAGTTTTATAAAGATAAAAATTGAGCCTTAAAATTGAAGTTAGAACTATGGTACTGGATAATGTCACCAAGGTGGAAGGTGTAGATAGGAAAGAGAAGGGTATATAAGACATTTTTGTGCAGGATTTAGAGGTTGAGCTCAGTAGAAAAATCTAGAAAAATGATATGGTGAAATGCCCATCAGTGGAGCAGAAAGAAAACTAAGAATGTGGGAAGACTGAGGCTAAAATAAAATATTTTCAGAAGGGCAGAGTGGCCAACTGTGAAATGCTGGTGAAGGTTTAAATTAGGTACGCAGAGATAAGAGACTGGATCACTGGATTTAAAAACATGGTGACCTTAAGAGCAGTGTCTGTGATGCTGTGAGAATAGTAGTATGATTGGATTAGGTTTAGGAAACTATGTGGAGAAAGTGAATATAAAGCATCATTTCAAGAAATGTTGGTGTGAAGGAGACTGTAAAAGAAAGTAGGCTAGAAGCAGAGTTGTTTTTCTTCCATTCTTCCTTCCTCCCTCCCTTCCTTCCTTTCTCTTCTATTTTAAAAACAGGAACTTCTAGGTCATCTCTGCATGCTGATAGAAATGATATTGTAGGCAGAGAGAAACTGATAATGTAAGAGCCATAGAGGATAGTTAAGGATCAAAGTTCTCACCAGTGTAATGGATGGGGAGAAGGAAGGACCCGGGACATAAGTGTAGTGGTTCACCATTGACAGGCAGTAGGGCACTTTATTCCCAGTAACAGGACAGTAGAACCTGTGATGTTGACTGATTGAACATTTTGCTGGGGGAACAACAAGGAACCTATTGCAGATATTAGCAACAGTGAATGACTTTATTTGAAGACGAGAACTCCTAACCAGTCAACATAGAACAACAGAACAAAGAAAAGAAAATCAACTAGGAAGTATTAGAACCTGCTTTTACTTGACCATCTCTTACAAGGATGTTGGAGTCTTTTGACATGTTAGTTTCCAAAGATACCATTTATTTGAATAATGATAGTTGCATAGCTCATCACCATATGTTATTTAGTGATCAGGAGTAAATCAGTTTTTATTGGTATAGATATGCCGTATTTGTAAATGTGTTCTACCTAAAACCTCTGAAACCTTGACATAGATTTTCTTAATTCCTTAAAATGGGTGTTAAAAATAATTTCTTCATTTATTTGCCAGTTTCAGAATTCTATAATTTAATTTTAGGACTCATGTTACTGGAGTGTCTATATTCCCAACAAAGGCTAACTACTCATCCCTGCCTTCTCCCCGTATACCCATCTCCCTGAATATCCTATACCTGTTGAGTTTTCTCCTGAAATGCTTTAGTGTGAACCATATGATGTCTGTTTGATTGTATATGGTCTGTCCTGTTACTCGATTTATCAGATAAATTTCTCAGTGAATTTTAAACACTTTAAGGCCACAGAGCTGGCTGATTGCCAATTTTTAACTCCTTCCTTTGTTCCTATTCCAGTGTTTCAAGTTTAACATGTCTTTACTAAATGCTTGCTGAAAAGCAGGAATGAAATTCATTTCTAAGACTGAAGGATTTCAATTTTGTTGACTTAACACCTTTTTAAGACTGTTTTTGAAGAGGCAGCCTACATATGTTAAAAAATTCAATTAGTACAAAAGTGAAAGTCAGGGCAAATGGGTCTTTCTGCCCCATAACCTCCTGTAGGCTTGATTCTCTCCCCAGAGGCATTCCCACTTTCACTTCCTGTGCATCCCTCCTGGTGATGTTCATCTCACTTTGCAGTGTTTTGGGTTGGCAGTCAGCCCTTCTTTTCTCCAGATGGGGTATGTGTGCATACCAGGAAAAGTTCTCTTTGAGTTGAGAGACTGGTTTATATTTTAGCTGCTGTGAAATAATTAAAAATGAATGGATATGGTTGAATTGTAGGAAGCATATTTATTATTTGGAGTAGTTATAAAAAATTCCTTGAAATTAAAAATCATACTTTGAACAGGTCGATTAGTCAGATTTAATTTTTCTTTCACTCTCTTATATTGGTGTAAATATTTTCATCTGTTATGCATAACCAAAAAGTATATTAAACTGTCAAAACATAAATGATTTCCTTTTGGCCACCATGGCTTGAGGGATTTATTTCAAGTCTGTTGTGCTACTATTTGCCCCTAGGATGTGTAATCTATATTTTAGGGGAATGTGGCTTACTGCAAGACACCTGTATTATTTATGTGTGATTAATATTTGCGTTATGGTGAATGAGGTCTTTTGGCCTTACTTTTCTCTTATAGTGACTTAATCATTTCTCACAAGAATGTAGTCATTGTAATAAAACATTCCACATACTAGTTTGTTTTTCAGCAGTGACAAATGCAATTGTTGTAAAATGTGAATTTTCAGTTATTAAATATGGCACCATGAATGTAATTTACTGGGCTACATCTACAAGATGCTGCTATATGGCACTACTGAAGCTGAAATCAAGCCAATCCTTGTTTGTATGAATTTAAATACAAACAGTGGTGAACAGCATCTTTAAATCACAAAGCTTAGGCCACCAGACCTAATTTTGTGTTTCCAGAAATAAATCTTTAAAGTATACATCTAGTTAGTTATATGGATGCCTATTAAAATGGTCTCATTGTAATTTGCAAATTTGCAACAAATTATGAAGAGTCTTGATCATCCCTGGCAGATAATATCATGTGCCAAATTAGGACATATTTCAAAGTTCCTTTTTGCGGGTCATAAGATATGACATTTTTCACAACTTTCCTTCAGAAAAAGCACTTATGTCAAAAGAGCGAGGAATTGTAAGAGTTCCAAAATCTACAAGACTAAAATTAAATTAGATATTAATGTTAACTGCCAGAACCGTCTTCCTTCACAATGGTACAGTAAAACATACTGTTTTTAACAGTTATTACACAGATTTGGTGGCATATGGATTATTGAATATAAAATGAATTCATCTTAAAATGTCCACAGTAATTCTTTTGATCATGTTTTGGTAGCTTTGCCACATGGCCAGCAAGAAGCTATAAATGTAAAAGATGATGTATATGCTGTCAGTTTCCCTTTGTAAATATGTGAAAGGAGTCTTTTTATTGTCACTGCTGATGTTCAATGCCATATTACTTAAAATTTGAAAAAATGCAAATAACTCTGGCATTTAGTACCTTTTTTTCTTCATATCTCATCCATTGTTAGAGCTATGACTTAGTTTTTATGCTGTAGTATTGAAAATGGTAACTATTTGGGAAAAAAGCCCTCTGTCATTATTTCAGAGAAGGGATTCAAGTATGTGTCTACTAAAGGTGTAAGAGAGGAAACTTCCATGTAAATATTGGCACTGTGACATATTAAATACCTTTCAGGTACACATTAAAATTGTAAAAGTGCTCAAACTTACTGAGCTTCCAGAGAAAGTCATCAAGAGTATGAAAGAATGATGTTGACAATTACACTAAATTCAGCCAGGATACGGTGGACAAGGGCTTTAAAACTTCAGAAACATCAATTAAAGCCCAAGTTGTGTGCAATAAGCATCAAAAATTGATAAAAACTCAAATTTAGGTTTTTAGATTTAGTGTTTAAATCAATCAACTGCAAACAAGATTTAATTAAAGAATATTATTTCAAAGTGTAATTACCTACTGGGATTAGAATGAACCTCTATTGCCCATAATGTTCTCCTACTGTGATCCCACACTGAAAAATGTTGAGTTTTAGATTAATATGCATCTTGTAAGTACAAGTCCTAATCTCAATCTTAAAGGACATTTAAAACACACTTGGAACCTTCTATGCAATCAAGCCCAGTGTGACTACTCTGTCCACCATGCTAAATTTGTGATTACATTTTTTATGTGCATGATTTAAATCGCTTTAGCAGCAGTCCAGGGAGCATTTTACCCTGCATATTAATTACACAAAGGCTTTGTCATGTGAGGGTCTCAGTGGTCATGGTCTGTAATCCAGCTCATTTGAACTGTGAGTACAGTTTTTGAGCATGCTGTGCACATCAAGCCCAGCTTTAAAGCTAGAATAGGCTGAGATGGTTAACAGGTATGGTTCCTGCTTAAGGAATGAATGCCATTTATTTAGTGACATCTGCAGACTAATTGCTTAAAAATCTGAAAGTGAATATGTGTGCTCAGAAGGCTGTTATTAATACATAAGAAAGGAGACTCCATGTCACAGCATTCCAGTTCTTATTGTCTTACACTAGCATTATCCAAACAATCATATGAATCCTTCACAAAATCCTTCATGTTACAGGAATGGGCTTTTTCTGTTAAATTTCAGTAATTTTATCATCAACAATATGTTTCCATGTTTGAGGTCATTTTAAACATTATTATGATTTAAGAGGAATTAAATGTATTTTTCAATCTATTTATCAATAAGTAAAATATTAAAGTGAAAAATCATTATAAATCAAAGCATTTCAACTGAATAATTTGTAAATATTCAGGAGTTTCATATATATTGCTTTACTGTAACAGTTTGGTCCTAAAGATCAGAAAATTAATATAATCTTTGTTCCACATTAAAATGTGGAGTTTAATCATATAATATTAGTATACTGTATATTACTAAGCTGAAAACAAATATGGAAACTGACATCTGATACGACACTGGAGGCTTGATGTCATGGAAGTCAGCACTGGTTTTTAAACCTGAAAAAGAATCACAATGATTTGAGTGAACCCCACATACAGATCCCCAGGACCCATGCCAGAATTTAAAAATCAAAACCAATAAAGGGACATATGCATGTACATGTGTCTTCTGAAAAAAGGCACTGAAAATTCAGAATCACTGAAGGTTAGCTAAGCAATTTAATAGAAAATAACTCTACTTTAATCTCTGTCCAAACAAGTGTAATGACAAATATAGAAAAGACTCTACAATAAAAGAGTGGCAAATGCATCAAGATTCACTTTGCTGGGAAACTCCGTTGACTCTCTGTCAACTAATGATGTAGCAAGAAATCTTTAAATTGACACATATTACTATATTATCACACTTTCCTGGAAGAACGAGGAAAGTACAACATTTTAAAATACTAAATTATGTCTTAAAAACATAAAACAGTCAGACAAACTGAAATACTTTATAAAGCCTAAGTGGAAATAAAATAAGAATTGATGCCTTTTTTTTAAGTTTATAAAGTGTGTGGCATATCTATCATGACCGCAAATATTTGAAGGAAAAAAGAATCATTTAAAAAGAATTATCATCTCTGCTTTAAAAAATGTGTTTTCAGTGATTTATGTATACAGTTTCTATCCAAAGAAATTTGCCTTTTATTTGTTATTCTCAAAATCCAAGTTGTAGCTAAACTATTTGAAATTCTTGCAGGAATTCCTGAGAAAGTTCTACTCATTCAACTTTCAATACAGATATTTTTAAAAATCACATTTTGTGTACAAGATAATATAAATGGTGCTGAGGAGAGAAAAATAGCTAAACTATGTTCTGTGCCTTAAGAACTCAATCTATTGGAGACTATGACAAAAAAAAGATTAAAATGTAGTATAAGAACTTTATAAAACTGAACTTTATTTTCTGAGACTTTCAGTCCTCTGTTGTCAGATACTTTTTTTATTTTATGTGTTTTGCAAAGAAATGATTTCCCACATTCTTTAAAATAATTATTTTGGAATAAAGGTAGAGAAAATACAATATTAGCATTTATAAAAATATGTATTCTGTAGACTTATTTTCATTTAACCTGGCTAGAGTTCCTGATTTGAATGAAGTAGAGCCATTCTATACCAAGGTAGATAATTTTAAAATGAGCTTTTGCTGCAGGAAGAATTGTAAGTTTAACATTAGGTTATAATATGTAAAGGGTGTGTAAAGTTTTAGATATTTTTGTGGAATTGGCTCAAATTCTTCCTATGGGTTGAGTTGTGTATTTAAAGGACTTTTTGGTGTGGTATTTGAAGAGTCAAATGCTACGTTGACTTACACTTATGCATCATTGTATTATAAAAAGATTCAAGAGAAATTTGGCTATGCCATTTAGCAGGTCTGACAGCCTTTGTAGGAGTGTGAACACTCAAGAGGCCATGTAAAAATGCAGTGTCTATGTCTGAACATTTGTGCTCTGTACTGGTGGTTTAGGTTACAAAAGATTACGATGTTTTTTAAAGAAACAGCATCAATTCAATCAATTCTAAATATTTTATTATTAACTTCAATTTTGGTATGAAGTTTTAGGAAAAATATCTAGATAATTCAAATTGTATAAGGAGCCTTGGTATCAATGATCTGAATATCTTACTACAAAAAGAATTATCATTAAGGTGAAACTTGCTTCTGTTCTTCATTTCCCTTTTGGCCACATTGATGCCGAGACTTATGAATATTTGGAAACATCCTTGGTAATTGAGTTTTTTACTTTTCTTCAGGATGTTTGGCATCTTATAGCCATAGTCCCCATTGAATTTTGTACGCTTTACAATGATTTCCTAACAGAGAAAACTTTCATACAAGGCATATGTTAAGAGCATATTACTTAAATCAGTTTGGATACTAAATCCTGATGTCATTCCCATTACATTTTATCAAAGAAACAGTTTTTTCTTAAAATAACCTTAGTCTTCTAGTAGCTGCCTAACTCTGTTCATAATACAGTGTAACTCTTTCCAGAGAAATTCACTAAAACTATGCTTTTGTGATCATTTATTCAAACTTACCAATTCTTTAAGAAATATCATTCCTTTCTTAGAACTGTTCCCAAAGTCTGGTAATTTGAAGTTAAAAATGCCCTTTCAGAGTCAATGACTTTTCTTTAATGTGCTTTCTTCTGTTCACCTAATGGAGTTGTGCATTAATAAAAATCTATAGATTAAATCTGTGTAGTTATTTTTCTAATGAAAAAGCTCCCTAAATATCTGACATTTTGGATCAAATTTTAATGTTTCCAATTTTGAAATCTCAGCATAAAACTGTTGCTATGGTTCCCCTTTGATAAATTATAAAGGTAAACTTTAATGAACATTGAATCGGATCACCTTTGCTACTTGGGGTAATAGAATAAAATAAAACAAGCAAGCACATTTTTCTTACTGCCACATGCCTCTCCTTAATAATAACTTTTGTCTCTTCTGCAGAAATAGATGCTGTGTAAGTCTCATTAAATTACCTGACTGATGGAATAAATACACAGCCCATAGCTCGGCAGTCCATAGTAAACTGAGCAAGGGTCTTGATATCTCAGAGTTCTGCTTATTTACACATGCCTTGGACTCTTCTCACAGATATGTAAATTATTCTAGTTAAAACTAAATGCTAAAGTCTACACCATTAGTCTTCCACTTCATGATCTCCACATGGGGCTGTTAGAGGGATAATGTACCATACAATACACGGTTTACTTTTAATTAATAGAAAAAAATGTGAAATGAATATTAAATGTGGTTTAATGTGGAAGAACGCTCAAAGCAGTTTGGTTATTTATTTATTTATTTATTTATTAAAAAATATTCAGCCCTGCTTCATCATTAGAAAATAAGTAATGCATTACAGGACCAGAAGCCTTGCTGGAGAGTTTGGGGAAAAAAAGGTGGCGTGGAGAGGCCTTAACAAACCAGCTAGTGGTACCCAGCCTGACACAAAGAGGGGCTGTTTTAAGGAGAGGCCCAGGAGTTCTGCTCTCTACCTTTTGAATCCTAACAGAGCTTTTCTGTCAGAGTCTGTTCTGTGCTAAGATTGTCCCCTGTTTTATACTGTACAAATTGTAGGATTTGGTATTAATCTTAGACAAAAAAGAAAATAACAACCAAACCAAACCAAAACCAAAACCAAAACCAAAAACAAAAACTCATCAAATAGAGCATTTAATTAAAACACAAGATCTGTTTGTCTACATTATAATTCAATGTGTCAAAATTAATGCCTCTGTTTTTATAAATAGAATTACCAATTTGCAAACAGTTTATCACACAGTTCCCAACCACAGAATGGAATTTTAATTATATAACATTATTTATGGCAATAAAATGATCATGTTTCATAATATTTGCCAACAGCACAAGTTGAGATTTAAATAGAAAAGCTCTATTAAATAATCACTTCCTCCAGTGGATTCCCTTTTGTCTTATTTGGCTCACTTAGGATAAGGTAAGAACTTTGGGAAAAGACAAAGGACATGTAGGAATCTGGCTAGGCTTTAGGAAATAACAAAGTCCTCACTGAAGGTACTTATCTGCAAGATTAAAGGGTTTGAAGTAAAGCCTGAAATTAGTAACTTTTCATCTCCTCTTTCCCAGACAGCCAGTGTTTTGTAATAAAATAAAGACCTTGCACTTTCAAACCTTTGTGCCAGACAGACTGTGAAACTGAATGCTACTCAATTTTAAATTATTCATACATTCTTAATTGTGATGTTATCCTTATAAATGATAGTAATGGTACCGTTTAAAACCTAAAAACCAGCAGGCACCTGCCAGTGAAGCGGGTTCATTTAAAGCACAGCCACTGAATCCTTAATATGTGAGGCTATTTGAGAAGACTCAGCTAGGAGAAAGTCAGTAAGACATTTGATTTTACAGTTAGGAATTAGGTGGCTTGACGTGATTAGGAAAAGGGAAGTAAAATGCCAGTGCTTAATTTATAGAGAATTTACAGACCATTTGGAAAAATCGCCCGGTGCTTGGAGAGTACCTGCGGAAAATTCTAACTCTCCTTATAAGAGCTCTAGCTACAAACAGTTGTTTTTGTAGTTTAGCAGGGATCGAAGTATACTGTGAGGCAAAGAAGACGTGAGATTGTGAATAAAATGACTTGCTCACTTTAAAAATTATGAAAGTTTCTTTGTGCGTACGTGTATGTATGTGCCTGTGAGCATCTGTGTGTGAATGTGAGCGCTTAAAAAAGTTTTTGAGAAAGATCCATATAACAGTCCAAATAGTCTTGTAAGAGAAGAGTATTAAGAGAACCCAGTTAAGTCTGTAAAAACTAAGGTCTTTACAAGACATATATACCAAAGTCATTTTACTTTCTCCAACATTTAAAAAAAAATTGATGTTGCTTTGAATTCATTTTCAGAATCCTTTTAGTGATATCAACACTTGTCATGGTGTTGGGAGAAGAAATGTCTCTGTGAAATGTGGCCATATTCTTTTGGAACATACTTGTTAAAAAAAAAATAGAAACTTTCTGAGGTTGTGTCATTTTTAGATGGCCATTTTTATATGCATCAATTTCTGTAACCTTTTGAGCAAATTTTTTTTTGCTTTTTTTTCTGTTTGTGATTTTGCATTAAACATCTTTAATAGGAAAAAAAGAATTTAGCTGTTAAATATTTTATTTAACTATCAGTTTTCAGACAGACTAAATAAGTAAGGAGATAAGTAACTGATTTCTATGTGTCCAGCTTTGAGTCCGAGACATGCATGTCCCTAGGTCTCTAATGATACTGTTTCAGGTATCATTAAATGATTCTAGCCTGCATATCATTAAAGGCTTAGAAGAGCGGGTGTTAGTGAATTGCACTTGAATGCCTAGAAATCTGTTATTTATTCCTGAAGCCTTTTCCTATATCCATCAAAAAAAAGGCACTCTTTATGTTCACAAGTCTAAAAGTTGGTGAATATAACATCTTAACATTATTTCCCACAAAACCCAACCAAAAAGAAAGGTTTTTGTTATTGTTCTTTAGTTGTTTATTTAATTACTTGTGTCTGTTATGTAGCCTCATTGAAATGAATTGCTTTTTTCTATGCATGTATATGGACAATATTTATTTTTAAGGTAAGAAATACAGTGATCAGATAGGAAGCCTAATAATATTATACCATTAAAATAAGGTGTCTCAGATTTGAAATGTACCCTTTACTTTGAATTTGAAATTTTAGATTTTTAGAAATAAATGCAGTTTACATATTTCAAGTATGGGTGCTTGAGTCCGACTATTTGGGTTAAGATCCAGGACCTGCTGTTTACTTACCACCTGTGTGTCCCTGGGCTTGATGAGGAAAAAATGAGATCAAATAATTAAAGCATTTAGATATGCGATTGATTCCTACCACCTGTTCAATAGCTATGAATTCATTTGAAGGTCAGTTTTTGGAGAAACCAGCTTTGTACATTATTCTACGTGGACTTGCCAGGAAATGATTGGGTCATTAGCATATTGAACAAATAAAATGCAATGAAAATAATCATAAAATAAACTTTATTTAGTTGTCCCACTGCCCCTTTAAGTCCTTGGGGGGATAATTCTTACCTTGCTCCTTGGTGAAAATTCCAGTAAGGCCCATGACTTCCTGTTCATCTTTAAGTGTTAAAAAAAAAAGTGATCTTTTGTTTCAAGCTCAATATTCAGTTTCAATTCACTAATTGAAAAGATCCAGTTCCCCAAAATAATAAAAAACTCTAACTTAATTTCATCTGAAATCTTTTCCCAACCTCTACTTCATCACACTGACAAGGGCTGGCACGTGTAGTGAAAACACATCGCAGTCAGCTCTTTCTCCATCCAGGCTCCAGGGTTGCTGACTGAAGTTTCAGATTCTGTCAGGTTCAAAAGGTAGAGGCTGGGAGGAAAGGTAGAGGAATAAGAAAATTGAACACATGATGCTTTTACGTATGTGCTATTTCTCTTTAGCATACCCTTACTTATAAACTTGGAGAACTTCATTTTATTTTTTTAAGAACTAGCTAGTACAATGTTACCTTTTTTTCATACGGCTTTCCTTGATTTCCCTAGTCACAATTAACTGTTCATCTTTTGTGTTCCCTTGGCAGTCTGTATATTTCTTTATTAGGACATTTACCACTTGACACCACAAGCAATTATTCATAAACCTTTTCCCTTGATCGACTGTGAACCACATGAAGGAAAGACTGTGTGTACGGCTTGTTCATTCTTTGGGTCTCTAGACCATAGTACAGTTTCTGGAACATAGCAGGTAATAGCTAAATTGAAATTTTAATGTCATTTGGGCAGACTGCATTGATGTTTACTTTTAGTAGTGTAGAAATTTATACTTGAAACGACTTGACCTACCTTGTTCTCTCAGTCTGTAAATCTATGAGTGCAATGTTTTTAGTTTATGAAACAATTCAGGCTCCTTCCTCATATTTGGAATGATTCTTTTTTGGAAGACTTGAACATTTAATTCTCTTAATTTTGACGGTACAAATTTCCCATTAGGCAAGTTTTCTTAGGATAAGGAATTTATTTCCTTTGGTTAGTTCCAATGCTGGCTTAAAATTTTTAATTATTTAATATATAATCACATTACTTCTAAAAATATAATAAAGTATAGAAAATTTGAAAAATAGACAAAATAATTCATAATGAAATTTCTCACAAGGGGATGGAAACATATCTTAACATGATTGCTAAATTTGGCAGATTTGTAATGACTCCAAGGCAGCAAATTGAGAAAGATTCTTTAGCCACATCTGGCCACAGTACCTGTAATTGATTTATAATGTCTGCCATGATGCAGAAAGGAGTGCCATGTATATGCCATCCTCATCCTAACATGATCACTAATCACATGGTAAGAATTTCTTTCCAGTCATTTTCACTCATGTAGGTTATTTATGCCATTGTAGTTATAGTGTTAGACAACAATTCTGAAGTCATTTCTACATGAGGCTTGAAGTATAAACATTACTAATTTCCAAGTCCTCTACTTGCCAGCCTCATTTCTACTTCTATTTCTGAATTTATTGAGATTACCAATCCTCTATGAATTACTCATTTATACAAGATGGGCAGGGATATTCCATCAATTTTAAAATTCCATGTAGGAAAAATATACACAGGCAAAAGTGCCACTTATATGAAGTATCAATATTATGTTAACTACAAATATTTTGCTAATTTTAAATATTAGTTTGTAATTTTGGATTTTAATTAGCTTTAATTTTAATTAAATAGAATTAGCATCACACCCTTTCTTGATCTTAAAACTATTGGAAAGAATTTTGATAAACTTATGAACAGAATATTTTCATTTCTGTCATATTTCCTATATGGGCAAATAATCTTATACATCTTATGAAAGGCAAGAGGATGGGCTTTATGAGTGCCCATCCTCTTGCCTTTGACATATGGATAGATAGACAAATACACACATATATATATTCATACACATACTTAAATTTGGATGCTTCATTTTGTTGTTTTTTTAGTTTATAAAATTTTTTAATACAATTTTTAAAGGTTTCTTTCCATCTACAGTTATTACAAAATATTGGCTATATTGCCTGTGTTGTACAGTACATCCTTAAGCCTATCTTACAACCAATAGTTTGTGTGGACATTTCATTTTGATTGGCAACTAACTTTCTGTTCAGAAATTACCACATAATGTGTCCTAAAGATTAGGATGAAGGCTACATTAAAAAAAATAATATTAGTTGCATGTTAATTATATGTTGTATTCATATGTCATATATTTTATTAGACATTTTATTTTGAGAAAATTGCAGATTTGCAAGGAGTTGTAAGAAATAACAGAGCGATGTCATGTACCCTTTACTAGTTTTCCCCAATGGTAACCGCATACAAAACCATAGTAGCATCATATCATGACCAGGATAGCGGTATTAATACAGTCAAGATACACAATAGTTCCACCATCAAAAGTATCCCTACTATTGCTTTTTTATAGCCATACATGATCCCTTTGCCACATCCTGCCCCTTTGTATAATTTTGTCATTTCAAACATTTTATATAAATAAGAAAATATATCAAATTGCACATTTTAAATATATGCAGTTTATTGTATGTTAATGATATCTCAATAAAACTCTTTTTAAAAGGAAAAAAATGAATGAAATTATGCAGTATGAAAACTTTTGGGGATTAGCTTTTTTTCACTTGGCATAATTCCTGGAGATTCATTCAAGTTGTGTGTATCAATAGCTTGTTCCTTTTTGTGCCTAAGTAGTATTCCATGATATTGTTAACCATTTACCCATTAAAGGATGTATGGGTTTTTTCCATATTTTTGGCTTTTACAAATAAACTGCTATAAATATTTCTGTACAGATTTTTGTGTGAGCCTAATTTTTCATTTCTTTGAGCTAAATACCAGGAGTTCAATTGCTGAGTTATATGATAGTTAGTTGCATGTTTAGTTTTATAAGAAACTTCCAAACTGGTTTTGAGAATGGCTGTACCATTTTGTATTCTTGCCACCAATGTATGAGTGGCCCAGCTTCTCCAAATTCTCACCAGCATTTGGTGTTATTATTTTTAACCCCTAGTCATTCTGATAACTGTCTAGTAATATCTCATTGTGGTTTTAATTTGCATTTCCCTGATGTCTAATGGTGTTGGAAATCTTTTCATGTGCTTATTTGCCATCTGTCTACCCTTTTAGTGAAATATATGATCATGTATTTAGCCCGTTTTCTAAGTGATTTTTTAAAATTCTTGACTTTTGAGATTTTTTTTTTGTATATGCTAGACGCCAGTCTTTTGTCAGGTATGTCGTTTGCAAATATTTTCTCCCATTTTATAGTCTGTCTTTTCATTCTCTTCATGTGAACTTTCACAGGGCAAAATTTAAAATTTCAAAGGTATTCAATCTGTCAATTTTTTTCCTTAAGAATAGTGCTTTAGTATCAGTTATAAAAACTCTTGCCTAGTTTAAATCCTGAAGCCTTTCTACTAGGTTTTTTTCATAAAAATTTTTTTTCTTAACTTTTTTTAAGTGTTTTAAATCAATGACCTATTATGAGTTAAGTTTTATATAAGGTGTGAGATTTAATTTGAAGTTCATGTTTTGACTAGGGATATCCAGTTGTTCCAGCTCCATTTATTGAAAAGGCTAACTCTACTCCATTGGATTGTGTTTGCACCTTCATAAAATTTAGATCAGTGTATTTGTGTGGGTCTATTTCTGGGCTTTCTAATTTGTTCCATTGATTTATACATCTATCCCTCTGCCAATATCATAGGATTTTGATTATTAGAGCTATCTAGTAGGACTTAATATCTAGGAGAGTGTTTCCTCCCATTTCTATTCTTGTCCAAGAGTGTTTTGGTTATTCTAGGGCCTGTGCTTTTTCATAGAAATATTAGAATAAACTTGTCTGGGTCTGCAGAAATGCTTCCTGAGATTTTAATAAGAACTGCGTGAAATCTACAGATCAATTGAGGGAGAGCCGACATCTTTACCATGTTGAATGTTCCCATCTATGAACATGGCATGTCTCTCCATTTACTTAGATCCTTCTCTCATCAGCATTACATTATTTGTAATATGGCCCCTGCACATATTTCGTTGTTTATACCTAAGTAGTTTACTTTGAGGAATAATTGTATATGGTATTGTGTTTTTAATTTTGACTAGTGTTTAAAATTCTTCAGTTTTCCAATAGTTTTCTCTCTCCCTCTCGTTCTCTCTCTAATTTTAAGGAGGATTATATGACCATTCACTTTTGGGGAATGCTTAGAATTCTGTTATTTTTTCTTATCTTAAAGATCCGATAAAAACCAGAAAGCACAACCTAGAATTACTATTATTAGCAGAAATATATGACATTATCGAAATCCATATGTAACTTGTTGAATGACATTGTTTGAATGACTGATGCTCAAGCAAACATGGATGACATGGACAAAACAGAGATTTACACACTGGATGAAAATTAAAGTGTAATATCAGCTGTTGAACCTTTGGCCTCCATATATTGAGATGGTGCATTTATATCAATATAACTTTTTAAGCACTTCCATTATTAAATGAGCATATATAGATTATATAATGTACATATGGATAATAGTACTGTATCTATATTATGAAACAGGCATGAAATAGCTCAGAATTTTGTAACAAATGAGATAAACCTTAGTAGAAATTCCACATTGTTCTTCTCTTCTCTCAAAGGATCATTTGTACACTCAAGAAGTGTGTGCACCACACTTTGGAGACCACCAGTTTAACAGCCATATTCAAAGGGTGGTTACTAAGGGAGATATCAGGATCCAAGAGGAGGTCTCAAGTATTGTTGTCTAAGCTTAAGTCTACTCAGTATTTTTATTGATGTGGTTTTCTTTCCTCTCTATCTATTCAATATCTATCTATCTAATCTATCGTGCACACATCAGGCAAAGTGATCTTTATAAAATTTATAATGTAGGCCATATCATGTTTCTATTTAAAATCTTAGAAAGACTTCCTGTATTACACAGAAAAAAAATCCAAATCCTTTATGACAGCCTGCATGATCTGGTCCTGACTAACTATCCTCTCTTCTTTCTTTCTTTCTTTTTTTTAAAAAAATAATTATTTATTTATTTATTTGGTTGCACTGGGTCTTAGTTGCAGCAGGTGAGCTCTTTAGTTGTGGCATGCGAACTCTTCGTTGCAGCATGCATGTGGCATCTGGTTCCCTGACCAGGGATCGAAGCCGGGCTCCCTACGTTGGGAGCATGGAGTCTTAACCACTACGTCACCAGGGAAGTCCCCTCCCTGACTTCTTGCGAGTGCCTCTTATCTTAGCCTTACAGTTCTGGCCTTCAGACTTTTTCTCAAACACTCTGAGCTCTGTTTTCTTGGTCTGCAGTGTGATTTTCTCAGATCTTATCTTCGTTGTGCCTTGCAATTTAACATGAAGATTTCAAATTAAATGTGAATTCCTTTATGTGGTCTTCCTTAAACTCTCAGTTTAAAGAGAGTTTCTCTGCTTTCTGCTCCTAATCCCTGTTATTCTCTGTCTCAGCACCCTACCCTCCGTTACACTAATACAAATGGTAATGATTTTGTTTGTCTTTTTCTTGTTTTTGTTTTACATCTGTTTCCTCCAGGTGACTAGGCCACACGAGGGCATGGTCCTTATCTTGCCTGTTCACCTTTGCATAACATATAATATGGATTCAATAAACTTACGCAGAGTGAATAAATCAATATTGAAGATAAATAGAAGTTAAGAAGTAACAAAACTGGGATTTATATTTGACTTCAAAACTCAGTTGTGTATAATTTCCAACAAACAGCAAAAGAGCTTTGTGATTTTTATTGACTGTATATTTACTATGAACCAGCACTGCCATGGTTGAGAAATTAGTAAACAAATAATGTCTAGAACCAAGGAGATAACTTTAGTGCATTATGCTTTCTTTAGGCAGTGCCAGAGGTGATGCTCACCATGTAGGTGATATACATGTGGCTTTGCTTCAGTGTTTTTTGATTTTCACTAAGGTATCATTTGTATTCAATAAAATTCACCCATTTTAAGTGTGGTTTGATATGCTTTAGTAGTTGTATAAAATTGTGTAAATGCCACTATCAAGACACAGGACTGTTATTAGGGTGATATTTTAAAAGGGAACTTCAATTACCTGAAGTGTAGGTAGAAGAAGAAGATCAAGATTATGGAGTGATTGGAACTGATGCATACTGGAGACTCATGGAAGGAATTGGGCATGTTTTTACTTGGAGAAAACTCAACAGTGAAACATCACAAAGTTCTTCACATATTTGAAGGGCCATCGCTTGAAAAAAGGAATTAGATAATTTCTTGGTGTCCTTAAGGAACAGAACAAAAACAAAAATTATGTGAAGACTACAGGCAGGTAGATTTTAGCTTAACTATGGAGAAGATGTTTTAGGAATTGGTGTTTTACAAAGTCATGAGATCCCAATAGTTGCAAGTATTTAACCAAAAAGTTTTATATGTTAGGAATGTTATAGCAAAATTTCCTAAACTGGATGGAGGTTAGAGAGGACGATCTCTAAGCCTGCTCTTGCAATATTTGTTGAATGAATGAGATCACTGAGGTAGTTGGCAGTCTCCGAAGGTGCAAGACTCATAGAAGAAGTGGGATTTGAGTTGAAGTAGGGAGGACTTTGGGGTTTCAATTAGGTACAAAGGAAGGTAGGTGAAAGTAACAGAAGAAAGTGTTGATATTAGAAAGACAAAGGTATGCAACAACATATTTCCAATCAAATTGGATTGTTCTAAATAACCCCTTGGATTTTATGGCTCACAGGCCACTGAAATAGGAAGAAAAATAGTACTGTCTCACATTACTTTCCTTATCCTTCTCTTTATTCCTAAAATGGATTTACACAGAAGGGAAGAAAGGTTTTTATCCATTTGAACAAACTCCCTGGGCTCTTAAGCAGGACTCATGATCTTAAATTTACAAATGGCATACAGCTACAAACAAATATATATTTTTCATTTAAAAACACCGTGTAGATTTGCTTTTTTTTCAGGCAGATATTAGGCCTTTTTTTTTCACCTCGTAGTTCAACTGACAAAGAATTGGTAGATTTTCTCTATAATTTGCTATTATCCTAAAACTCAAAAGCAAACCCAAATGCTATCAGTGGCTATGAGCTGTGATGTGTTTGAAAATGGAAATTTGACCACTTCAAATAGCAAAATCTTCATTTCCATTAGAGTTTTATGAACTGATTGTAGATCAGGATAAAATGTACACTGTTCTGTAGCCTGCTAGGATGCACCAGGAAAGATGATGAAAACAAAGGCAATTATTTGTACTAGAAATAGCATATTTCATTAGGCATGTCATGCATGAATATAGCCACATTGGTGCACATTGCTTTTTGTTGGATTTACACCCTCCCACTTATAGAGAGGTCTTCTATTTTATTTTAGTTAAGGAATTTTTCCTCTGCACATCTTTCTTGAGTATATCTTTTAGTTATGCTTTTAAAATACAACATTTTATAAACCTCCAACTTTCAATAAATTAAACAGTCAATTAATTTGGTAATCATCTTCCCCATCAAATCACAAAAGACTACGCATTAAAAAAAAAACAAAGATAAGTTACTCCTCATTACTTCTGCAAAGAAAAATAAGGGTAAAGTTTAATTAAATTATTTCTGTAGGATTAAACACAGGTGAAAAGCAAAATTCAATGGATCATTCAGAATTGACAGGAGTGACAAAATATTTTATTAGAAATAGGAGGATGTATATATGGTTTTGAAAAAGTATCAGAAAAAGTGGAAGAGTCTTACACGGAAAAATGATAGAAATGTAACTGCAAAGTCATGGTTCTGAATCTCCAACCTAGTGACCAATCTAGATGAAATATGGGCTGTTTTGTTTTTCTTATTGAGGTAAAAACAATGTGAGTAGAAAGCCAAAAGTTTTAGACTTTTGTTCTTTTTGAGGGAACTGACAAAAAGTATTCCTGAATGAAATAGAAGTGTTTGCCCACACTGTTGGCATAAATGAATGTTATCAAAATGAGTTTATTGGAACATTTCTCCTTTTGTGTAGTTCAGAAATACAGGCACAAAGGGCAGGACTTTGCTTTCTCTAGATTCAAGATCTTCATATAACTCCATAACAGGTTGTAGAAGCAGCCCTTTGACTATCCTTGTTATCTGGGAATAGATTATCTGGATTTGGTTATCCAGGCTTGCCATTGGTTTTGTGTTATTATTATACATTGAGAAATCTTCACATCTGTGTAATCCTTGATGCGTTTTTCTGTGCAGTAGAATTATAATATGTCCATTTGGGGCATAGTTGGAGGTTGACTCTACCACTTTTTAGTTGTGTTACTTTGGACAAATTATTTAACTATTCTGAGCTTCAGATTTTCGCCATGAAATGGGTTTTAATAACACCCACCCTAGAAGGATTGATGTGAAGACTAGAGAGTGCACGTAATGCATCTAATGCTGTGTCGAGTTTATAACGCATGAGACAAAGGTAAATCATTTTATTTATTGTTAGAGGAGATATAATTAGAAGATCATCATCATGTTTGTAAAGAAGGAATGTGATTCATTTGTTGGTTATTCGGTCAAACCTGAAAGGTACCAGATTCGGCTATAGTGGGAAATTTGCAATCCTGGCTCTAAATATTCTCACCTTCACTCATTTTCAGTTATTCATTCAACAAGCATCTGTTAAGTGCCCACTACATTTCAAGCACTTCTCTAAATCCTAAGTATAGTCAGCCTTCAGTATCTAGAGGGAATCCAGGACCCACTCCCCCACCCCCCATACCAAAATCTGCAGATGCTCAAGTACCTTATATAAAATGGTGTAATATTTGCACATAGCCTAGGCACATCCTCTCATGTACTTTAAATCATCTCTAGACTACTTATAATACCTAATACAATGTAAATGTTACGTAGATAGTAGCCAGTGCATGGCAAATTCAAGTTTTGCTTTTTGAAACTTTCTGGAATTATTTTTTTCCTAATAGTTTAACCCAGGGCTGATTGACTATGTGGATGCAGAACTCACAGATTAAGAGGGCTGACTGTCTACAAAGATGACTGGAATATAGTCCATTGCTCCACGTGTTCCCATTCCAGTAGGAGAGACAGATTCACGAAAAAACAAAATTACATTAAGTGTATTTGTGGAGTTACAGATAACATACTGTAAGCACCTAAGGAGCAAGCATTGAAATCTTCTTGGAAAAGTCAGGTGAACTTCTAAGCAGAGGTGAAATTTGAGTTAAATTATAAAGATAAGCAGCAGTTTGCCAGGCAGAAAGCATGGAGAATACTCCTGAAAAGGAGTCCAGCATATGAAAAAGCAGGAAATTGAGGAAGAGCATGGCATGGAAGACGGAGCACTTGTAGCTGAGTGTAATTGTAATCACATGGTGGAAGAAGTAGGAAATGACGCTTTAAAAGTACATAGAAATCCTGATACCATTCCATGGAAACCAAGGTGGCCCTGATGATGTTTAGCAGAAATCAGATACCAGGTTTGCATTTTACAAAGATCCTTTGGGCATCAGTGTTGAGGATGTATCTGATGGACAGGAAGTACATACAGGAAGCCAGTTGGAAGTCATGAGAGTGTTTCCCCTCTTAAAATCTAGTTCTAATAATTTAGCATTGCAATGATTGTTAATCCAATCCAATTAGCTTTTACACATTACCACTGTATGTATGTCACCTCCCCCCAAAGTCTTTTGTTCTACATAGCAAAAATAAATTAGCAAGGTGATTTGAAAAGTCAAATATAGCTATAATTTTGTGTCTTAAGTTTTTCTCCCAACAAACTTCTTTTGTTATCTGTGGAATTATACTATACAAATATGTATAGTCTATATGCATATTTAAATAACAAAACAAATACCCTAGATACCCAAAACCTAGTTTAAGAAATAAAGTTTACCAATTCCTTTCAAAGCTATATATGCCTTCCCCATCACATTCTCCCCCTGACCCGTTATCTAGAATTTTGCCTACCTCTTCCTTTATTTTCCGTAAGAACTTTGTAGTCTTGTAATTTCTTTGTTTAAACTCTTCCCCCTGCCCCCATGCCAACCTAAGAGAGGATTAAGATTTGTAGTGTCTACCCTGTGTCTGATTGATGTACATGTGAATATTCCCCAGTTGGTATTATAACACAGAGTTGGTGAGGTGAAAGCACATTTTATGTTAGCACAGATTCAAAAATACTTGGAGCACTGGAATGCACATATGTTATCTTTGAATGCCTGCCAAATCATAAGAGAATGTAAAGAAATATAAAAACTACTCTACTATATAGAATGAGATATTGTCATCAAGATCACACATTCTATGGTGTCAGTCATTCATACTTTCTTTGAAACAGTATTGACTATGTTAATTACTACTCTAAGATTCTAAAACCACTTCTTGAGGTCAATAATAACTATTTTCTAGGTCTTCTTTGACATTTTACATAACACAGTTTCTACAAAGCCCTTTAAATAATGTCCAGCACAAAGTACTCAAAAAATGTTAGCTCACAGTGTTGTTGCTGCTACTGTTATTGCTGCTATTGTTATTGTTATTGTCACCTCTGTTCCTCCAGTGATATCCTACTATTCTATGGAAAAGAAATACAGTGGTGGGATATGTTGCTTTACAATTTGGGAAAATCTTGCTACATTAATAGTAAAACACTACTTTTAATATTTTAATATTTTTGCACATAGGTGGGAATTCAGTGACCCTATAATTGAATTTTTGTGCAACATTTCTCTCTTTCCATTTCCATCAGTGTAATCAGCCCTTATTAGGGCATCCTTTTCATATTATTTAAAACATGAAAGCAGCAGCTCATCGATATTTCTTTTCTTCCCGAGGCCACGGAGCCAGCCCTGACATAGCTCTAGGTAGGGTCACATGACCAATTCTGGCCAATACGTGTCACTTCTGGATGGAAGCAATGTGAAGCCTGTGCATGACTCCTGTCTCTATTCCTTCAGTAGTCATCATTGGAAATGGCTGGGAAGGTGGAGCAGCAAGATTGAAACATCTTAGGTTATTATGTTGCCACATAGAGGACAGCTGCCCAGGAGGGTGACCTGACCTATAGCACACTCTGCATCAACTAGAAATAAATTATGTGTTAAACCACTGAGATTTTGAGGTTGTTTGTTACCTAGTCTGTCTTGATTAGTACAAAGTACTACTTTATTTTTTATGCACAACTAATACTGGCATCCTCGTCTTGAAGAAAAAGAGCACATTACTCATCTTAATAGACTCTCATTGTACTGAAAGGATGAAAACTTGGGAGATAAATATTTACTGCTGCTGAAGATCACTTGCTTTTATTTGGTGTTCTAATGGTTGTTTCCAGGTATTTAAGTACATATAATAAACTGACCACAACATTTCACCAATTTAACATATAATACTGGATATCACATAATTTACTGCAGGGATTAGTGTTGGCCATGAATATACATAGACAGATATATTAATCTCTAATCCTTTTGCCATCACAAATGAAGTGATCTAGATGATGATCTTGCTAATTACTTATAAGAATAGGATCTAACATTAAACTCAACCAGGTTATTCTGTGGATGGCAGTTGGTTGTGGGTGGAAACCTTTTTATCCAGGACTGAATAAACCACAACAAATGCTGATTGTACAGAGTTTGTGTCAGGCAGCGAAACTAAGTTATGCTGCAGGAAGAAATGATCTCAAAAGAGGCTTATAACAAGTTTAATAGCCACTTGTACTATGTATCCATTTTTGGCATATGGTCCTACTCTGAGTCATCATCTTCATTCTGGGATCCAGGCTGAAGGAGCAAGTGCTACCTGGGATATTTCTGGTCTTGTGGCAGGAGAAAAGAGATTATTAGAATCACATGATCACTTCTCTTAGAAGTCACACATATCCTTCCTCACATTCCACTGGGCAAAGCAAGTTAAATGGTCCAATCTGATGTTAATGTGGCAGAAGTAGATAATTCTCCCATAAGAATAGGCAACATGTATTTTAAACAGTAAAACCGTCTAGCCCAAGCTTAAACAGGAGTTTGTGAGGGTAGAGGTAGGGGTAGGGTCAGAAGGGTAAACTTTGGGACGTTTGCAAGAGCACATAGTCAATGTCAGCAATGCTTGTAGTAAATTGGATAGTTGAGAAGCAACTCAACTCAATGCCTATACTCAAGGAGTCTGTTTAAGAGTCTAATCTCTATCTCAAACTGAAATCAGAAAATAGGAAGCCCATAAGATTCGGAGTGAAAAAGAAAAGGCGCCAGGTAAATATTTAAGGATTAAGACCAGAAAATCTAAGATATATTTCCAGCTTAAAATCAAAACCTAAATTTTTTAAGCTTTGTATTATATAAAATTTCAAATAGATTCACAAATAGAATAATAATGAACCCCTTATATACATATCATATGTATTCAACAATTATGAAAGTATGGGAAATTTTGTTTCATTGCTTTCCTTCACAAAATCCTGGTCAGATTACCTTGGATCAGTTACTAAACAACATTGCCAATGGATTGAGATAGATTATATTTTCAGAAAAGGCCATAATATGTTCTGTTCTACAATTCAATGAGAAGAATATGGTAGAAGTGACATCTAATCTAGATCATGAAAAGAGATACACTTTCTGACTGACTGTCTCTCTCTCTCTCTCAAGATTCATGCCTTGGGAGCTCTGGGCTGGCATATCTCTGTCTACCCTGAAGCCATCAAGCTGGAGAGACCACATGGAGATAGAGAGATGCCCAAGTTTAGCTCAAGTTATCCCAGCTGTTCCATCTCTCAGTTATTTAAGTCTTTCTAGACAAGCACCAACTTGTGAATTTGTGTCTTAAGATAATTCTAATTTCTAGGCTTTGAGCCATCCTAGCCGACACAAAGTAGAGTAGAATAAGTAGTCCCAGCCAAAAATAAATATTGTGTTGTTTAACCTACTAAGTTTGGAGATGGTTTGTTACAGAACAATTGATAAGAGCCATCAAGGAATTCAGTTCGATTTACTTCAACAGGTATATATAGATTCCCCACTATATGCCAGGCATTGTGGGAGATTATAGATTTGAAAGTAAGCAAGACATGGTTTCTGTCCTCATGTGACTTACAATTTAAAATTGAATATGAGCCATGATTTTCAAGACTCTATTAAATAGAGCCTTAATAAAAATATTCACTACTTATTACACATGTATCATATTGCCAGGCATTATACTAGATGTTTTACATAATTTTTTCACTGAGCCTGATATGAATCCTATGAAATAAGCATTCAGAGCCTACTTTGCATTTGGACACACTGAAATTCAGAGAAAACAAGTAAGTCCCCTACATATGAATGAGTTCCGTTCTGAAAGTGCATTCATAAGTCCAATTTGTTCGTAAGTCCAACAAGGTTAGCCTAGGTACACAATTAACACAATTAGCTATTCGGTACTGTACTATAACAGGTTTGTAATGCTTTTCACCCAAATAATACATAGAAAACAAACACACAAAAATAAAGACAACATTTTTAATCTTACAGTACTCTATCTTGAAAAGTACAGTAGTACCAGCTACATCACCACTGATTTTACGCTTGCTTCCAGACATCCTGGGCTTGAAATAAAGATACTGTACTACTGTACTCTATACAGTACTGTACAGTAAAGTACAGAAAAGCACAAATATTTGTAGAAGATGTATGCATGTGACAGTGCATGCCAGACATGTGAACTAACTTATGTGACTGGATATGCAAACGCACATTCGCATCTTTGAAAGTTCACAACTTGAAAGTTCAAATGTAGGGGACCTACTTTAAAGTGCTCAAGGTAATCCAGTAAGTAAATATCAGAGCTGTAGTTTCAATCCAGTTATGCCTGATATGCATATTGTTGTTGTTTTTCTGTATTAGAACCTTTCAAATATTTTAAAGAATCTATTTCAGTTTAACAGAGCAAGGTTTACGCATTTCCACTTTAATTCCACATCTGATCCTAAAGTAGACTCTTTTGTTATCCTTAGCAGCTGCAAAGGCTATTGAGGTCCTCAGCAGCACCTCAAGTTCCAGCAGCAAGGGACCCGTGTAGGCAGTGATGGTGGCTGGAGTGGTGGGGTGCACGTAATAAGCTGTGGGGTCCAGCTGCCTGGGGTGACTGTGAGGTGCCTGCAGAGTGGTAGGGGCCAGTTGCAGACCCACATGTAGTGGTCAGGGCCAAGGTCAGCAGCAAGGGCCAGGACCCACTACGGATGCACTGACAGCTGTGTGGGTTTTGGCCCTTTGTGGTGTACTCCTGTGGTTGTAGAGTCTCACCACCAGCACACACACACAGCAGCAGAAGCTGAAGGGAGTTGGACTGGCAGTGTGCAGGTGCACAGTTGGAAAGGCTAGTTGCAAGCAAGCCCAGCAGTGGGGTCAATGACAGGAGACAGCCTGAAGCTGGGCCCACAAGCAACTGTGGGGCTCTGGATATTACTGAGGCTGCAGGATATTACCCTGGGGGCATGGTAGTGAGGTTGGTGTGAGAAGTCAGGCCAGGGGCATGCAGGTGCATAGCTGGTGTGGCTAGCTCTAGGTGTGCCCAGTGGTGCAGGCCAGTAACAGGGTCTCATCACAGGTGTGCAGTGGTGGCCAGTGACAGGGGTCAGGCCAAGGACAGGCACACACAGCTGGATGGGGGCTAGGTGCTGGTGAGCCCAGTGGCACAGGCCAGTGACAGAGGAATATACAGTCGCATCTGTCTCGGGGATCTTAGCTGGCATCTTATGATGCACAGAGGTCTTGGCGGGCTGCTGGTGTAGATCCCAGGCTCAGATGGGGCACAGGGAGGGAGCCGCGAGTGACTCAGGTGGCTGGGGTCTGCAAAAGCCAAGTTCTGCCTGTGAGGGGAAACTGTGAAATCTGTAAGGGATCCACAGCAGCTGTGCTGGCTGGTGTTGGTTTCTTCAGTGGTGAAAGCACCTGTATTCCTCTGCAGAGCAGGTCTCTGTGACCCATGGTGGCTCCTGGTACCCCCTGATCCTTATACCCCCTGCTCTTCTTCCTTGTTCTTAGCTATCTTTATATGCCTCAGCTTTGCTGGTCTCTGGGTAGGGAGAAATCAAAGTGAGTCCTTCATGTGGTGCTCCAAAATACTGGAGAACCTTGTTGATCTCATCCTGCTCTCCCTTTGCTGGTGAAAGGAACTCTTTCTAGCTTGGGCAGCCCCGCTTGGTACTGTACAGCAATGGCCTAGAGGATCAGATGATGCAGGGAAGATAAAACTGTTCTTCCTTCCCTTTTTGTTCAGTTATTCTCAGGTTTTTAGTTTCACTGTGTTGCTGATGTTTCTTAAGTGGACTTCACTCTCCCTAAGCTTTCTTCACAGATAGCTGTCTAATTGTTGATCTTTGTGGCCATGGAGGCCGGGGTCTCCTACTCTGCCATTCTGGTCCCTTTCCTTCTGTCTTGAAATGCGTTTCTTTATTATGCTTCAAGGATACCATAATATGATACTTCCCACTTCACTGGCCTTTCCTTTCCAGTTTCCTTTGTTTGCTTTCTCTGCTTCTAACATTGGAGGGCCCTCAAGGCAAGGGTATGCTCTCTTTTCTTTTGTTTATCTACATAAACTTTTTAGGTGAGGGTCTTTGAGTCTCAGTGCTGCAATGAATCTCAAAATTGTCTCCAGTGTCAACTTGGCATTCTTATAGGCATGACTCTAAGACTCTGTAAGTCAAAAGATGGCCAAAGCAAAATTTTATCCTCCTCTTCCCAAGAACAGGTTCCTCTCCTCTCCTTGCCTATCTGACTAAATGGACCCATATCTACTTGCTAATCAAAAATCTTGGAATTATCCCTTCTATTAATTCTGTTACCATCTTTTCTACAAGTACATCCTGTGAATTCTACTTCCAAAATATACTCCAAATTCATCCTGTTCATTCAATTGCCCCTACCTCTTCTGGTTCAAGCCATTTTTCTCGTTTGGACTACTGTAACAATTAGCTAACAAGCCTCGTGTTTAAACTCTGATTCTTTGATTCTCCCCACAAAAGTCTGAAAGAGCTTTTGAAATTCTACACTGTACACATATTTTCAGGCTTAAGAACTTCTAGAAACTTCTAATAGAATTAAACTTATTTTTGCCCTTTGACCTTTTCAGTAACTCTTCATTTTACTTGGATGTTCTTCCCATAGCTTTTATCACAGTTAGCTTCTTTGTGTCATTCAGATCTTTGCATAAATATCACATCCTCAGAGGTATCTTCTTAAATCCTCAGTCTAAATTTGCATTTGCTGTCACACTGTACTCTTAATTTCTGCCAAATACTTATAACTCCCTGAGAATCTTCTTGGTTATTTGTTTGTTGATTTTTTCGCCAGTTGCAAGCTCCACGATAACAATGACATTCTCTGTGTCCTTTCCCCTGTGTCTCAGAATCTATGTCTATCACTGCCACATGTAGGCACATAGTTTTTTTAATAAAGAAAAAAGTGATTGGGTCTTATAAGTGGACAAATACAAAACCTGTAAAATAATTTAGGAATAAATATACCCTATCTGCATTAACAACCAACATCTGGGGAATCATATTCACAGTCTAAAAGCTGATGGTGTAGAACGAAAAGCAGTCACTAAATTCTGTTTACTTAAGTAGTTGTGAAGTGGCAAGAAGCTACAAAAAAAAATGCATCAAGAGAAGGAGCCCATCAAGTAGAAGACTGGCAGAAAAAAAAAATCAGTACGGCCAAAAGTTCCAAATGAAGTAGAAGTTCACAAAAAATCCGAACCTGTTGTGTGAAGCACACAGATACATTTTATTAGCACCACTCATGAGTCACAAATAGAAGTGAATGGGAAGGCAAGAAACTAACCCCAAGTCAACTGTTGTCACTGAGGACAAGTTCATAGGAATCCTGTTGTGCTGCAGTGGCAATAGGAAGTGATAGTGTGACGTCTTAAGAATTACATTATGTTGAACTCAAGAAGAAAGCAAGATGAGTAGAAAATACTATATAACTAGCAAACAGATCACAATAGAAGGAAATAGTTGCCATTGTTGCTATTCAGAATGATTAGATTATGCATTTTTGGTAAGCAACTTTATAGAAACAAATTCTTTCTCTCCAAATCAATGCAGCAGGCAATTAAACAAATATTTTCAGTAATGCACTATAGAAGCAGAGAAGGAACATCTCACTAGTTAATTCGGCCAAATGTTCAATGTATTTGGTGTCAGGTGCTCAGTTTCAGCCAGAATCCTGAAATTTACAATTCAACCATATAAAATATTAACTGAATATTTGAGTTGATTAAGACCCCCGCTTGTTAAACATTTTTTGTCTATGTATTCTCTTTGCTCTAAACCTGTTGGATTGTTGCATAAACAAAGTAGGAGTTTGCTTTAAGTAACATGAACTCCATTCTTTTCATACCCATCTGTTGAAGTTTTGATGGTTGAGGCTTGTCACCTTTACTTAGCAATGCGGCCTACCCTTCAGAAAAAATTTTAATACAGTAATCAGAAAAACAGCATAAAATCAAAATTCATCAACACTCTTCAAATAAGTTCTCAATCTTTAATGCGAATAAATAGAACAATTCTTACAGCAGTCAGATGGTTCTTGACTGTTGGGGCCTGATTAGCCTTGCACAAGATGAAATAGATAGAAGGGGGTGTATGCTCACAGGGAAGGGAGTTCAGAGAGTCTGAAGAGAGGAAAGGATGATACTTAATAATGGATACATTTTTGAACTCCTTAGGAATGTTTTGTTGCCTTGTGACTGCAGAGCACTGTGGGATTTTGCTATATTGTGTTTCCCTAGGGTCTTATCATTAGATGGTTACCTAATTAGCACACAGCACATTTTTGCCTATGTTCTATTTGCACTGCAAATGCTTTCATTTCATACATCATTCACAACCTGCAGCAATTACAAAGTGGTAAATGACCTTATGTGATAATTACACTAATAGATCTGTATTGTTTCATTTGGAGAAGACTGTTTGGAGAAATGAGGTGTCTGACATGTACAAAGAGTGGTTGAAATTATGTTCTTTCTTTAAATCTGGAACATAAAGCAAGAAAAAAGATAACTTTTGTCATAAAAGTTGTATCATATACTCAATCTGATGAAATCCTTAGGTAGAAATTTCTCTTTAGAATGAATATAAACTTCCTGCCAATGTCTCAATGTTGTACTTTTTCTTGGACAAACAGTATTTGGATTTATCAACTAGAACTGATATTTTAATAAATCAATAGTGTCCTGGACTATTAAAATCAGGAAAAGAGGATGATTATTTTTTCTTAAAATTGCCTGAAAACCAGTCTTGTTTTTCTAATAATTGTAAAAATCCCCCAAAAGCTATGATTCTCATCTTGAAAATGGTTGCAAGCCAAATCACTAGCAATTTTCAAGGGAAATGTACATTTCTAAAAGATGGATGCCAATACAGAAAAAAAGAGACAAAAATAAATGGTCAAGGCTAGTTTCTTCCTTTCCCTCCCTTCCATATAATGGGCACCTTAGGAAGTTGTGTTGAGATGATTCCCACAAAGGATTTTTATCATATGAACATACTAATAAGACAATCTAAAAACATATAGCCAAGTATGTATATAGAATATCTCTATTAATTTGACCTATATCACTGTCTTTTAAATTTAGTCCACAGAAATAATCTCTACCCCTACTTCCTGGATCTGTTGCTGACGCGTGTGAAAACACTTTATAACTTAGTCTATGATATATTAACTGTCTTCACTGTTGACAGTCACAAAATATTGACTCAGTTTCAGTTTTCTTTGTACTGACCAGAAGCTTAAATGTGAGTAAAGCACTATAGTATTTCTTCTGTACCTTAAGCCACTGTCAGGTGAAAAGTATAATTAAAATAATTAATGTGGGGCTTCCCTGGTGACACAATAGTTAAGAATCTGCCTGCCAATGCAGGGGACATGGGTTGGATCCCTGGGCCAGGAAGACCGTACATGCCATGGAGCAACTAAGCCCGTGCGCCACAACCACTGAAGCCCACTCACCTACAGCCCATGCTCCACAAAAGAGAAGGCACCTCACTGCGAAGCCTGCACCACATGCAACAAAGAGTAACCCCCGCTCATCACAACTGGAGAAAGCCTGTGAGCAGCAATGATGACCCAATGCAGCCAAAATAATTAATTAATTAATTTTAAAAAAGTACGTCCCACAAATAGAGCTTTAAAAAAAATTAATGTGATAGAATGAAGAAAATATTAGCTTTATTGTTAGAAATGATGTGTTTTAGTCCTTGCATAGCTAATGCTTCATGGGATTTGAAATAATTAAATAAGAAAAGTTTTTAGCTGTACTTGAAGTGGTATTCCACCAAAGTTCCATCATATCCATGATCTACTCACTGGGAATTCTATTTCATTGGCTTAGATCTCAATCTGGAAGTTACTTGTCCAAAATAATCAAGAATGTAAGATGGATCATAGATTTAACAGCAGCTTTTCAGGAGGGAAAATAAATGATGTAAAGTGAGGAAGGAAGGAAGGATGGGAAGGAGGGAGGAAGGAAGAAAGAAAGAGAGAGAAGAAAATAAAAGAAGTAAAACATGACCTTTTCAAATGTACTCACTAAATATGTGTACTTATATTTCAGAATTGTAAAAACATGAAAAAATAAATATATGATTTAGCAAGAAAGGGTTGAAAATAATTTCCCTGGCTATGCACACACACATGCTCTGCAAGTATAAGCTCTGACAGTAGCTATACTAATGGCATTGAGCAGTCATTTTATTTGTTTGAACTTATAGTTTCTTCACCTAAAGATGATTTGGGGCTAAGGTCATAGACCACAATTTTCTAACATGATTTGTAGCTTCAGTACATGGTCTCATTCATAGTCATGGAGAAGTAGATTTTCTTCCTTTTTGGAGCAAGATCTAGAACTCATATAGGTAGAAAGCCAAGAAATGTCAGGGGCCATCACTCATGTATTTTAGTATCTAATGAAAAATGTTAGACTCCACGTAGCTTTTGCCTGTTTTCTTCACTGCCTTGGTTTTGCTCCATGAGGTTTTCTGCTATATGTTTAATGTGTTCACCATTAAGGTCAGGTTTGTTTTTAGGTTGTCTGGCAATTTTTTCCTCCCCCTTACCAGTAGCTCTTGTCACAGACATTTTCCTCAAGTCTTTCTCATCTAGTCACACAATGCTTTGGTTGACCCTCACTCCTACAGGGTAGTTATAAACATTGCTTCTTTTGTAAATCAGGGAGTTTTTTTAGATTCTGTTTTGGTAACATCATGGGACTCACTTTTTTCCCCCCAAACTAATTGCCATCTGATGGAACCAAGAATTACATTATTTCACTCTCTTCTCATCATAGCTATTGTTATTTTATTTTATTTTTTTAAATCCTTACATTGTTCTTCTCTGCTCAAAGCTTGGCATTCTGAACTCTGAGTAATATTTCAAACAGGATGAAATGAGGTGGTGAGCCACACTGTGCCAAAATGAGATGCTTGCCCCTTCTAATCAGTGTAGTTAAATAAGAAAGACTTTGTTGAATGTCTTATAAAGCATTCCTAAGTACACATTTTATGTGTAGCTGAGTGAGGAAACAATTGGAGTACTGTGAGTTGCTTCAGAGCATAAAGCTGAATACCACATTGAAACAACTTCAAGTCCCGCAATTCTCTTTTAGAGAACTAACATCCTTTTCTTCATTAGAATAGTCTCTCTTGATATTCACATTTGGGGAAACTGAGAATCTTAATTTAGGCATTTTGCAGTTGATTTTCCTTGTCCTTTTCTTTTGTTTGATGATCATAATTGAGTGAATTTGCTGTAGTAACTCAGAAGTCTATTAGGCTTGCTGTCATGCAAATACCCTTTCTGAAAGCCGTTGTCCATTTTTAATGGCAATTTCCCCCATTTGATAGTGGGAGATGACTGAGAGGAGTGAAGAAAAATGACAACTTGAAAGAAAATCATACTAAAGACAGCCTTGGTAACCTAGCTTATTAGGTACCCAGGGGGCTAGTCTCTGGTACAGGAGGAAAAAAGCACAGGAATACGTGGTCATTCACACGTGGGCTTTAAAGTCGAATGAATAGTTTCAATGTCCTGACTGTCGTCTACTAGATTTGTGATCTTGAGCAAACCAAACAATTTCTGTGGGCCTCAAATTCATCTTCTCTAAAATGGGATCATAATAGGTCTTCCTTCTCAAGACTGAGAACTTTAATTTCTTTTATATTAGCATTTGCATAAGCCTATAAACACTTAATAATGTTATTCTTTATTACTGGGGCTCCTGCTATTGTTGTATGGATCTTTAAACATATGTTCAAAAATGACAGGGACAGTTACCCTCCTTTAGCCAAGTCTAGCCATCAGGCAGATATTTCACTGAAAGAATTAGCTAGAAGAAAATGCATTACTTCACAGATTTGTTTCTTTCCCTAGTATTTTCCTTCTTAATTTTGCTGACAAATTTTAAAGAATGAATGATTTAGCAATAATTTTCCAGAAAAGATAAACTTATAAAAAGAAACTTGAGCACTGTCTGAAAGAAGAGCAATTCTTATAATTAAAAGTTTACAAACACATTGATTTGGACAAAAATTTTGCTTTTTTAAAAAAATTATTTCAGTTTCCTTACTCGAGAAAATAATTCCAGTTATTTGTTGGCCTGTGTTGAAATGTCATGAGTAGAATGGAACAGCATAATTTTTCTCCCCTGGGGTTCAAGAGTTTATTCCTTTTGATACAACAATAAATCAACTGACAAAATGGAATTTCTTTGCAATACATATGCACCAAGTTAGGTTGCATGGACAAGTTGAGCTTCAGTTTAAATATAGAATCTCTGGAACATTTTATTATAAAGAAATAATATTTGGAAGCTTCTTAAAGAGGTAACTACAAGAGTAACTATGAGAAGAAGATGATATGATTTACAACAGTAGACCTTAAAGTGATTTCTGCAGCTTTTGAAATAACTCACCAAGTCAAACAGCAATATATATTGGGTGAGTACAAAATAATGCTGATTTAATTAATCTTTCTAACACTGTTATTTTCTTAAAGTGGACAGGACAGTTGAAATTTTATATGAATTAGCATAGTTTTATTTTACTTTCAATGCAGATTGAGTTTTTGAATCTAAGAATCCATACTCAGTATCACAACACCTTTATGTCATCACATATCTAGAAAACCCCTTAAGTAGGTCATTTGTTTCAAGAGACAAAAGCCAACTTTGTAGTTATAGACAAGACACAAACATTAAGCCAGCTCATATTTTCCTATAGCTTCTCTTTCTAGTTAAGTCTGCAAACTAATTTGGATTAAACTAAAACAGACTTTTGCTCCAAGCATTTTGGAAGTTTAAAGAGTTTGGCTAATTTTGGTTGTCTTTTCAAAATATTTCTTATATGGCTTCATGTCTGCATCCTGGAAGGGGACCAATATGTGCTCAAATCTTGTAAGAAGTTGCTCTTTTCTTCTTCCCAGGCTTCTGAAAGGCAACAAATACATGGAAGTTCTAAAGATTTTTGTCCGCTTTCCTCTAATGAGATGCTGGACAAAGTTCATTGCCACTAGGATTCAAAGTCATTGGGGAAGAAATGTAGAATATACATTATAAATAGGCTCTTGTTTTTCTGATATTCTAAAACTTAGTAGGTACTTAAATAATTTTTTAAAGAAAGTAAGAAAGAACAGCAAAGTATGTTTTAAGTCCTTTCTCATCTTTTTTCTTCTTCTTTCATATTCACTATGACTTTATTTCTTGCCAGTTGAACCTGAAGGCAGGTTATTTTAATTTCTCGTTTAGATTCTGTGCTATCATTGGTACATGGTACTACATAAGAAATCTACTCTTCTAAAAAATCTTTGCCACTGATGCCACATACAAATACCGTATGGACTAGCTCTCAGAGCCAAAGCAGGAAAAATCGCCAAAGGGTAAAAATAGTTCTTGATATGATGATATGCTGCTAAAAGCCACATGGTGTTTGGGTGCAGCATTTCACAGTCAAACAATCATAATTTCATGCCTAAAATGTGCATGTTATTTCAGGAAAATACAAAATCTGAGCACTGCACATTTGCTACAGAATGACCAGTGAGTGTTGCTATAATGATTTGTTTTTCTTTTACAAATGAATATTTCTTGCTGAGCCTTTTCATGCCATATTGCCTAAGGGTGCAATGAGAGTAAGTACAAGCTGAGGTGAGAGTAGGAGGGAGTATTGAGTATATCTGGTCTTTTCTGCTAAATTCCTGTAATTCTACAAACTAGGTAGGGTATTTAAAAAGCTTCTTTTCTTTTTCTTTCTCCTCTGGAATGTTAGGTATTAGTCGTCATCTCAGAAGAACTGAGCTTTGTGGGGCTTAACCTTTCAGAAGGGGGGTTTATAATCTGTCCCTAAAAGTCCTAGAGTTCCCATGCAATATTTAATAAATACTTACAACAGGAAAATTCTCCCTTCCTTTAAGTTGTAATGGATTTGAAAGGGTTCAGTTGGTCTGGGACCATGGTCATTGCAATGTGGACACAAGAACATATTGACAGTTTCACTAAGTACTTTTCATATATTAGTTAAGCTATAAGATGCTACATACTCAGGTTGCAGGGGAGTAGGATAGTGAGGTACAAGGAGGAATTAATGGAGGCAAAAATTGGAAATAAAAAAGAAAATTAATTAGGGTGTTTTTTTTGTTTTGTTTCATTTTGTTTTGGTAACAAAAAGTTGCTTACCCAAAAAGAAAAATGAAGCCCAGAAATTATTAAACACAAGTTGAAGGCTTATGGTACCTAACAACTAGGAAAATATTTTAAAACTTGGAGACAAAAAAAAAAAAACAAAACCCGTTAAAAGGTTACAGTAGTCATGATGATAGCTAATTAATCCAAAAATCAAACCAGAATAAATGGAAAAAGGTGTAAATCTTTATTATAATAATAATTGACAGCTTTATATGAAGCTGTGTGCCAGGCACTTTAAGAAAATTAATTCATTTAATTATCTACAGAAAACTTTACTACTATACCCATTTTACACATGAAGAAACTGAGGCAGAGAAATTAAGATATTATAAGCAGAACTTTGGAATCCTGGCCAGTTGGCAAGCTGGATAGCTCTGAGAATAGTTAGGAACTGAGGCTGAAGGTGCAGACATATAACCTATCGGTATGACATCTACATGGAAATAGAGCTAGGGAAAAAAATTACCAAGTACTGGATTAATAAAAGAAGACAATGTGAAAAGGAAATTATAATAAAAGCTATTTAATATAATTGAAAGATGTTACTCTGTACACTTGTCATCTACCTCAGCTCAATATTTTCTAGGCTGGCAACAATATATTTTAGAGCTGGAGAGGCTCTTAAAGGTCACCTAGTCCAGTGAAATTCAACCTTTTTTTGAAAGAAACTCACCTGAAGGAGAACACTTACATGCAGGGCACATCCCAAGATGAAGATGCTGAGGGCTAAAGAGATTAACTCAAGATTTTACAGTTAATTAGTAGTAGAGTGAGGAATCTGACTCAGCTGTTCTAATTCCTAGCTCAAATGATTGAATATATGTTTGGTGAGGAATAGAAGGAAAAGACAATGTCTCCAAGGTCATATTGCTAAAGTGGATACTGGGCATATTTATTGACCTTTATGTCTCAGTGCTGTAATAATGCACAGCACAGATATAATTGCAATCTCCCTGTTTCCTTTATCTAGCAAAGAAGAGAAACAGGGCATTTGCGATACACTTGTGATAGACTAGGGCATTCTCAGACCGTGGAGAACAGGTGCCCTATCTAGACTTTGGGAAGGTTTCCCAGATAGTTTTTGAAAAATGGGTAAGAATTGGTCAAATGAGAAATTGGAGGAAGATGGGTCTAGCCAGACCAAAAGAGTGCTGTATAGGGGAACAACTAAAGATGGTATTGTTTGAGTTGAATGCAGAGTTCACATAATGGGAAGTGAGAGGGTGAAGCTGAAGTGTAGACAGGGGCCAGGTATTGAAGAGCTTTCCATGCAATATTAAGGAGTTTGAGCTGTGTCTGGAAGACCTTGAAAGTTTTTTACAAGATACTGATATTTATCAGATTTAAATTACAGCAAGATCACCTGGTTTGCAGTGAGAGTAGACCCTTGGCAAGGAAACCAAGTGAAAGAGGGTATAGCAATAATCCATGTGAACAGGGAAGTGGCTTGTAGTTCTAGAAAGCCCATGTAGATGGAAAGAATGCATAGATTTGAGATGCTTAAGAAGCTAAATTGTATATTTCATAACAATTAAGTGTGAGTGATGAGAAAGCAATATATGAAAATCATGTTTTGGATGGAATTATGTCCCCCTCAAATCCATATATTGAAACCTGAAGCCCCCATGTGACTGTATTTGGAGATAGGGACTTTATGGATGTAACTACCATTAAATGAGGTCATAAGGATGGGATACAAATCCTATAGAACTAATGTCTTTATAAGAAGAAGAAAGGACATAAGAGCTCACTCTTCTCTCTCTCTCTCCCCCTATGCACGCCCAGGAGAAAGGCCATGTAAGACATAGAGAGAAGGTGGCTATCTACAAGCCCAATCTAAAGAGCCCCCATAAGGAACTGAATTGGCCAGCACCTTGATCTGGGACTTGCAGCTTCCAGATCTTTAAGAAAATTACTTTCTTTTGTTTAAGCTATCTAGTCTACGGTATTTTGTTATGGCAGCCCAAACTGACTAATATATTAAGCTCTACAGTTTGTCACTTCTCTCATCCCTAGTATTACATAATAGTGACATTTACCAATTTTGGAAATAAGGGAAGGGGAGTTTTAGCTGTGATTCTTAGAGGAGGAACCTCCCAAGAAGGAGTTAGAGATTTAAGAGAAAAATCCTGGAAGTGTAGTGTCACAGAAGTCAATGAAGATGACATCAAGGAGAGAATGGTCAAGTGTCAAATGCAGTGGAAAGGACAAGAAAATTAAGGACTAAAAAGAGTTCATTGATTGTAGCCATAGGAAGCTTGTATGAGAATGACTTAAAAGCTCAGGAGGTTGAGTGTGTTGTCAAGAGAATGCTCCACTCTAACATCCTGCTTGAGGAGCATAGTTGAATGATGGCTCCAGCCATTGTCCTTCTGGATTTATCAGCATTGGAGCAGAGTCCTTATTTTCCATTAGCTGCTTAAGGCTAATGACTGAGTACAGTGGGAGTTCAGTGGGAGTACACTGTAGATCCCTGAGAGACCTGGCATTCCTTAACTGGGCAACTCTAGTTCAAGGTGTCTCCTCTGGCCAGGCTGAAACTATCCTAGATATACACTATAGTCTGAGTCTCTTCCTAACCAATCCTCCTTCCTGCATGGCTCAGGAAGAGCTCATATCAGCATGTCTGAAAGCTCTCCCCACTTTCTATTCTTGCCTACCCTTTCTTCTTTATGGGTATTTCCCCCTAGAAATCTCTTCTTGCACATTTAATTCTGTCCTGCTATGTGCTCCTCTGAAAATGCAAACTGACAATTAGAAATCAATAAGAGGTAAAAACTGGAGCAATTATCATGCAAATGACATTTTCTAGGAACGTGGCTACTAGGAAGGAGTAATCATTAAATGGGTAGAGAAGTTTCTCTGAGAAGTCAGAAAGGGTAGAATCTAGAAGCCAGCAGGAAAGTAGTCTCAAAAAAGGATAAGCCTTCTATTTTCACACAGTGGAGAAGGGAAAGGGGATAAAGATGCAATGATCTTATAGGTTTAGTGGGAGGATCTTAAAACAATTTTCATTTTCTGGCTCCTTTGTATTCTGTGAATTAGGAGATAAAGTCTCCCTTGAGAGCAAAGGGCATAGCTAGGGGTTTGAGGAAGGAAGTCTGAAATAGACACTGTTTGCCCCTGCAATGTAGAGCACTGGAGAGAGAGCAAACTAAGGAGACACAGATGGACTTTGGGGCAGATTTAAGGGCCAAGGTGAACTTGGTTGACTGCATTTATCTTTTTTGATGAATTCAGTCATTTTTTTATTAAGTGAGAAAAGTGTGAGAGTTGAATTTCAATTTCCCTGTTTTCAGACATTGCTTCCGACTACATACATCCCTGTCACTGTTTTCTACTATTTGGGCAACTTGAATGAAAGTGTTTCTGAGAGTTTGAATTACAGTGGTAGTTGTTTCAGGATCCCTGGTTCTTTAAGGACCCTGACAGAGTGTAGCAGTAGTAGAGTGACTCCTAGCCTTTAGTATGAAAAGTGATATCTGACTACTAGTTCTTAACTAATAAAAATCAAAATACTGAAACAATAAAAGGATTATCCTTAATATCTTCTCACCTCTCCTTTGCATACCTTTTCTGAGGCATTTCAAGTCTTTCTGATGGGCTACTCATGTAGCACCCACCATCTGGTCTCATCACTTATAAATAATGGAAAACCCAAAGGGAACCCATGAGGGATGTTATTTCACCTTATTGGTAACCTGAAAATTATAGTTTCATAACATGACAAAGGAATGGAGAAGAGAGGTGTATGTCTGAAGTATCCTATAACAAGGAAAAGCAATCATTAATAGCAAACTGATAAGAATCAGACATAACTGAGTTTTATTTCTTAAGAGAAATAAAAAGATCTAATTAGTTGTGTTACTGACACTGGATATTGCTATATGCACATAGAAAACAGTGACTGTCAATTCCTTCATTGTATTTGTCAAATCCCATTGGCAAAATTGTTGGTAGATAGGCATGTAAATAGAGAATTTGGGTACAAATGTATTTCTTACTGTTAATTATACATATCATTTGTTGAAAATTCCATCACCTGAAGACACAATCAAACATGAACACAAAGACTTTGACCTGACCCTACCATACAAATGAGAATGGATAAAGTGTCCCAAAATTAAATAGCATAGAAAAAGACAGTGATTAGGAGATAAATCAGTCTTTAAACATGTTTACTACATTCCAAAAGACTCAGGGTAAAAACTATCCTGTATTAATGAAGGTTTAATAACCACAAGTAAGTAATCTTTCTATATTTTATCTTCCTTTTTTTGTATGACAAACATGTATTGGTTGCTACCACATTTATGAAAGCCTCCTATAGACTGTAAGGAATTTAAGATAACATAAGTTCATACTTTCTTCTTTGGAGAAAATGTATATTTGTGAGTACACAGAAGATTGAAGACTCACTGTTATATTCCGTATGAGATCCTCATAAAAGTGTTATAGAAAAAATGCATTATTTTTCTTTCCACGAACAACATATTTTCTTTATCCTATCTTTCCTTGAAAATGAAGTAGGTGGCTTTACTTCTCATTTTTTGGCAAGAGAAGTGCACACTTTTTAATTTTAGCAAATTCATGTATACTCACTGTACAAGTGGGGCAACTGTAATTAGGCAGAATTTTTCAGAATTGATTGCATTTGTGAGTGTGTGTGTGCATGTATAATGTCAAGAGAGTAAAATGATATGAAGTTTATCCTAATCGTACAACCTATCAATATCTACGGTATTTCACAAGGTACTGCTTAGAGATATACATATGTTTGAGGTACCATAAGAGCATTAAGATTTTCTGAGTGATTTGAAAAAAAATCAAATACTGAAGATTTACTATAGCTTCTGTTGAGAGTATATTTTACTTCTTAATCAATAATCCATGCATTGGATACATGTGAACTTTTAATTAACCAGGGCATCATTTTCAAATTATTCCATTTAAATAATTTATCCAATAATTTTTAATCATTTTTTATTTAAAAAAGACAAAAATGTATTTAATGTCATGCCACAAGTTTTGAAAATTGTATTTTCAGATAGTAAATTGATATTTGATTTTAAAGGCATAGTATTTTGTAAATATCAGACATTTTTATAACAACAAGGATGATGTCTTTTAGGTTTTTACTTTAAATTCTCAAAAATAGTTATAACTACCAAGTTTTAAATTTTATGTTTAAAGCATGCAGATTGATGGCAGTTTTGAAGAGCAAACAGGAAACTTAGAAGCTTATAAGCTAGCTTTTATACTCATGCCTAAATTTATGTAACTTATTTAACTTTTATAGGCTTCATTTTGATTCCTGTGATCCTTGACACATCTAATGTTGTTTGTTATGAGTAGATTCAACATTTTTATATCTTCCCTAATACATGAGCTAATTCAGTTTGCAGTCAATTTTAATAAAATTATGAATAAATAACAGGCACTGTCTCAAGCATATCACTAAGTAGTTACAGTGGCAGTCTCGCCACTGCAGGCCTATATGCTAAGGGAGTTATGTTCTTATTCTCTTTATAACAGCTTTGCCATTATGACAAAAACAAAAAAGGTTGATTCTGAGTAATATGGCAATGTTTTCCCTAGTGATTTCTTGATACATCAGTTTCTCCTTTGGACTCTAGCATCCTGTGATTTTTACTTTCTTTTGAAGACCATGTTTATTGGGACTCGGTTTTTTGTTTTTTTGTTTTTTTTTAAACTCAGTCAAGTTTCATGAGGAAATAGCCTAAGAAATCATTCTCAAAATTCAGATTCACAGTATTTTTAAATTGGACTTGAGAGTGACAGGCAAGCTAGATGCGGGGACAGCCTCAGCGGAGGAAGTGCCTGGGGCCCTAGCAGCTGAATGCCCCAGGCAATGTGTAAAGACAGAACTGCTCTCTGAACTGGGAAGGCACCTCGCTGGACAGATTTGCTTGTTGGAGTTGTTGTTTGTTTTTTTCTTTTTTTTTCCTTTCTGCTTTTGAATCAAGATGGAGAAATTGTTTCGCTCTGACATTATAAAAAAAAAAAAGAAATCAGGCAAGACAACTCATGAGATGTATATTCTCTTCTCAGTGTGTGCCTGTAACTCCCACTGACAGTGATGGCAGTTATGCAGATGCATGCAGAAGAAAATAGACTCTTTTTAACATTAAACATCAGATTTGGGTCTCCCCAGAGAAAGCTGGTTACTGGAGTGGCTGTGAATGATGCATTTTCATGGAATGTTTTAGCCATAAATCAATCCTGAATCATACTTTTCCTAGAGTTCTTTGCTGCTCTTCTGAGATCCTAGTGTATCACTCACACACTGACTCTATTTCAGACTGAGCATAAATACATTTACCAAAATAAGATTCAAATAATTAAATGTAACTTTTATAATTGTTTTCCTCTGAAGATCCAGAGCCTAATCTGGCTGTGGTTAATGGTTTTAATTTGACTTATAATACAGTGTCAGTTTATTTAGTTGAAATTAGTTTTCCATTTCTCTCCTTTTTGTAAGCGCTGGCTGTTTACTTAACAATATTTGGCTTTGCCTAATGATATGTACAGAAGACAGTGCTAAGTGGAACATCAGCTGTTTACATCAGCTCTAACAATTAATGCATGTTAATTTTTAATTACACTGATTGTACTAGAGGCAGAATGTATGTTTCTTCACAGAACAGATGTACTAGTCAGCTTGGCTGGTGAACATGCATATCGATCAGATGTTGGTGCTGCCAACAATTTAGCAAAGTCTGCTAAGAGTGCCGGTTTCTAATGTACTTACAAGTTTACGGCTTAGAGTCCTGGTGGAGGCAATACAGCTCCATGCTACATCCTTTAATGTTTACAGATAATCACAATATGTCTGTTTTGTGGTTAGCATTCCACAGTGTATGATTAGAAGATTGAATAGGTATGAGGGGATCTAAAGGTGTCTTCACTTGTAGACTGCTTTCTCCATTCTTGTTTTGAGGCAGTGTCTTTCAAGATTTTATTTTGCCATTAGGAATTTTTTTTAACTCATGGTTGTTGTGTTAATATTAGGTGCCTGACATGGATGACCACTGTCACTGCAAGGAGAAATTGAAAAGATAATATAGTTACTTGTACATAAATCTGTCTCTATTGAGTACTATCACCAGAGCTAGTTGGGAAATATATAGAAAATGCCAAGAAGTAAGAAAAGACAGCAGACAGGCCTACAGTCAATTGTCAATCAATTAAGAAGCATTTACTGAATAGTTCAATATGCTGAACATTTCGCTGAGCACTATAGGTTGCCTAGACTTCAGGGATAGAAAGAAATCTCAAAATCCTTTGCTCTTAAGGGACTAGGACTCTCACTGGAGAAATAATACTTGCAGACAGAAAACAATTAAAGAACAGTTACATACTGTAGTTGATAATACGTAGTTGATAATGTGAACATTCCTGTCAATAAAACACATGGAGAAAATGCCGTATGATAGAGTTGAACGAGAGTAGAACTGGAGTTGTTTACCTCCAAAATATGATTTGACTATATAGGTTTTAAGTAATTGTTTCTTAATTAGCTTTACCCAAATTTTCTACACTATTTTACAGATAAGAACATCAAATAAAAATGTTTTATTTTCCTTTAGCATATTCCCAGCTACTGTCCTCTAAAACAATTCTAAAGGAATTCCTTGGGTCTCTTTTTACTTATGGGTAAAGAATGAGTAGGTGGGAATAAACCTACCTAAGGAGGCAAAAGACCTATACTTGGAAAACTGTAAGACAATGATGAAAGAAGTTGAAGAGTATACAAACAGATAGAAGGATATACCATGTTCTTAGATTGGAAGAATCAATATTATTAAAATGACCATACTATCCATGGCAATCTACAGATCCAATGTAATCCCTTTCAAAATAGCAATGGCATTTTTCACAGAACTAGAACAAAAAAATTTTAAAATTTGTATGGAAACACAAAAGGTTCCAAATAGCCAAAACAATCTTGATATAGAAGAACAGAGCTGGAGGAATCACACTCCCTGACTTCAAACTATACTACAAAGCTGCAATAATCAAAACAGTTTGGTACTGGTACAAAAAAGACACATAGATCAATGGACCAGGATAGAAAGCCCAGAAATAAATGCATGCACTTATGGTCAGTTAATCTATGACAAAGGAGGCAAGAATATACAATGGAGAAAAGACAGTCTCTGCAATAAGTGGTGCTGGGAAAACTAGACAGCTACATCTAAAAGAATGAAATTAGAACATTCTCTAACCCATAAACAAAATCAACTCAAAATAGATTAAAGATTAAATGTAAGAATGAATACTATAAAACTCCTAGAGGAAAACAAAGGCAGAACACTCTTTAACATAAATTGTAGAAATATTTTTTCAATCTGTTTCCAGAAGTGAAAAATGTAAAAGCAAACATAAACAAATGAGGCCTAATTAAACTTAAAAGCTTTTGCATAGCAAAAGAAACCTTAAACAAAACAAGTAGACAACCTACTGGATAGGAGAAAGTATTTGTAAATTATATGACTGATAAGGGATTAATATTCAACACATATAAACAGATCATATAATTCAAATCAAAAACAAAAAACCCAATTAAAAAATGTGCAAAAGAAATGAATAGATGTTTTTCCAAAGAGGAAAAGAAGATGGCTAATAGGCATGTGAAAAGATGTTCATTGCTAATCATCAGGGAAATACAAATCAAAACCACAATGAGATATCACCTCACATCTGTCAGAATGGCTATCATCAAAAAGAACACAAATAAGAAATGTCGGGGAGGATGTGGAGAAAAGGGAACCCTCTTACACTGTTGGTAAGAATGTAAATTGGTGCAGCCACTGTGGAAAATAGTATGGAGGTTTCTCAAAAAACTAAAAATAGGACTACCATATGACCCAGCAATTCTACTTCTGGGTATGGATCCAAAGAAAACAAAAACACTAATTTGAAAAGATACATGCACTCCAATGTTCATAGCTGCATTGTTTAAAATTGCCAAGATATGGAAGCAACTTAGATGTCCATCAACTGATGAATGGATAAAGAAGATGAGGTATATTTACGCAATATAATGCTACTCAGCCATAGTAAAGGGGAAATTTTGCCTTTTGCAACAACATGGATAAACTTGGAGGGCATTATGCTAAGTGAAATAAGACAGAGAAAGACAAAATACTGTATGTTTTCAATTATATATGAAAACTAAAAAATACAACAAACTAACAGATATAACAAAAAAGTAGACTCACAGATATAGAGAACAAACTAGCAGTAAATGGTGGAGAGAGGGATGGGGGATGGGGCAATTTAGGAGTAGGGGCTTAGAGGTACAAACTATTAGATATAAAATAAGCTACAAGGATATATTATATAGCATGGGAATATAGCCAATATTTTATAATAACTATAAATTGAGTATAACCTTTAAATATTGTGAATCACTATATTGTACACCTGTAACATATAATATTGCACAGCAACTATATTTCAATAATAAAAGAAGGTGAAATAAAGGCATCCCTAGATATAATAAAATATGTAAAAAACAATACTTAAGAGAATTTGTTGCTAGAAGTCTTACTTTACAAAAAACATTAAAGGAACTTTTCAGGCTAAAGTTAAGTGACTTCAGAGAGTAATTCAAATTGATATAAAAAATCCAGTAATACATTTTTATAATTATAAAAGGCAGTATAAATGCATATTTCTTCTACTTTCTTTCCTTACAGATTTTTAAAATTGTTTATGTATATCTATAAACACGTATATATATAGTTATATCTATATGATATAGACATATGCAGTCATCCCTTGGTGTCCTTAGGGATTACTTTAAGGACCCTCTGTGGATGCTGAAATTCACAGATGCTCAAAACCCTTATAGTCGGCCCTCCATGTTTGTGAGTTCCACATCCATAGACATGGAGAACCGACTGTATATTTACTGAAAAAAATCCATGTATAGGTGGACCCACACAGTTCAAACCCATGTTGTCCAACAGTCACCTGTAATATATTTGCCAATAACAGCACAGAACAGGTGGGTAGATGCAAAGATAAGATGGAAATTTGAATCAGCAGAATAAATGAAGAGACTCAGAAATGACAGTAAGAAGGTTAAAACACAGACGTTTTTCAAGGGTCAACTATAATATATTTGCCAATAACAGCACAAAAGAGGTGAGTAGGGGCAAAACTGTATTAGGTCAATGAAATGACTACAGATGGAAACTTAAATCAGTAAGAATAAATGAAGAGACTCAGAAATGATAAATAAGAAGGTTAATATACAAATCTTATAAATACACATTTGCTCACATTTTTACCTTCTTTAAAATGCATAAATTAAATAATTTCCATAATGCATTTTTGGATTTATAGCAGTTATAGGTGTAATACATAGAAGAATAATACCACAAAAAAAAGTGAAAAAAGAGAATCAGGCTATATAGGAATAATGCTTCCATATCTCACTGGAATTGTTGGTATAATATGAAGATGTTTCTTATAAGTTAGTACATATATGGTAAGCCTGACATCAACCACAAAGGAAATAACTCACAAAATAGAATAAAAAATGAAGGAAATAAAATCACTCCACTAGAAAATATTTAATTAATGTTAAAGAAAGCAGTAAAGGAAGAATAAAGGGGAAATACATTAGAGATATAGAAAACAAAGTAAAATGGCAAATATAAATTCAGCTATGTCAGTAATAACATTAAATATGAATCAATTCCAATCATAAGTCAGATATTATCAGGATGAAAAAAGACCTATCTATATTCTGTCTATAGGACACATACTTTACAGTCAAAAGTAAAAATAGTTTTCAAAAAGCAATGTATGAAAAAAAGATATAGTACACAATCAGCAACCATAAGAAAGTGGGACTGGCTATAAAGATAAACTTTAAATCAAAAGTGTTACTAGACATAAATGGGGACACATAATGATAAAAGGATCAATCCATCAGGAAGAGATGATAATTATACGTTTATATCTGCCTAGCAACAGAGTACAAAAATACAACAAAAGAAAAAAGTGACAGAAATAAAGGGGAAAATAGACAATGTAACACTAATATTTGGAGATTTAATACCCTACTCTTCATAATGGATAGACCAAATAGGCAGAAGATCAATAAGAAATTAGAAGGCTTGAACAACATTTTAAACAAACTAGACCTAACAGATACCCAACAACAGCGGAATATACACTCTTCTCAAGTGCACAGGGAACATTCTCCCTGATAGATAACATGTGAGGCCACAGAAAACTCAATAAATTGAAAGGAATATTAATAATATAAATTGTTTCATGACTGCGGTGGAACGAAAATAGAAATAACACAAAGAAATTTGAGAAACTCACATATGTGTGGAAATTAAACACAGTCCTAAATGCACAAAGAGTTAAAGAAGAAATCAAAGGGAAGTTAGAAGATATTTTGAGATGAATGAAAATGAGGACACAATATACCAAAATGTATGGGATATAGCTAAAGTAGTTATTAGAGGTAAATTTATAGCTGTAAATGACTAAAGCAAAAAAAAAAAAAAAGATCTCAAATCAATAAACTTATTTTCCACAGTAAAACACTGAAAAAATAAGAGAAAACTAAACATAAAGTAAGCAAGAGGAAGAAAATAAAAGTTGGTGTGGAAGTTAATAAAATTGAAAATTTTAAAAAACAGAAAAAAATAATCAATGAAACCAAATGAGCTTTCTTGAAAAGATTTAAACACTGGCAAATCTTTAGTTAGATTTGACCAAGAAGAGCTAAGACTCAAATTACTACAATCAGAAGTGAAAGAGGGAACAGTACTAATGCCTTTACAGAGAAAAATAATTATGAGATACTATAAATTGTGTGCTAATAAATTTGATAACTTAAATGAACTAGCCAAATTCCTAAAAACAAACTACTGAAACTGACTCAAAAGAAAATAGAACATTTCTACTTATTTATATCAAGTAAGGAGATAAATGTAAAAATCAAAAATTTTACCACAAAGAAACCCCCAGTCCTGGATGGCTTCACAGGTGGCTTATACCAACCATTTACAGAACAATTAATTTTAATGCTTTATAAGCTCTTCACAAAACAGAAGAGAACTTCCCATCTCTTTCTATGAGGCCAGTATTACCTTGATACCAAAACCAGACAAATACTCCAAAAGAACAGAAAACTACAGACTAATATCTCTTACGAATATGAATGCAAAGATCCTCAACAAAATACTAGCAAGCCAAATCAGCAACATTAAAAAGAATTATATACCATGATAAAGTGAGATTTATCTCAGGACTGTAAGCTTGGCTTAATATCTGAAAATCAATGTAATAATATATCATATCAATAGAATAAAAAAATCAAAAAAATGTGTTTATCTTAATAGACATAGCATGCAAAAAAAAACAGAGAAAGCATTTGACAAAATCAGACACGCCTTCATGAAAAAACATTCAACAAACTAAGAAGAGAAGGGAACTCCTTAATCTGATGCCTTCATACATATAATAAAAGAAGTGCAAATTTTATACTCTGAAAACTGTAAGATGTGGAAAGAAACAAAAGAAGATTTACATGAATGGAAAAACATCACATGTTCATGGATTGGAAAACTTAACACTGCCGAGATGGCAATACACCCCAATTGATCAACAGATTCATTGCAATCCCTACAGAATCCCAGCTGGGTTCTTTTTTGAAATTGGCAAACTATTTAAAATTCATATGAAATTGCAAGGGACTCAGAATAGGCAAAACAACCTTGAAAAAGAAGCACAAAATTGGAAGACTCATATTTGCCAATTTCAAAAATTACTACCAAGCAACACTAATTGAGATATTGTGATACTTGCATAAGGGTAGACATATAGGTCAATGGAATAGACTTGAGAATTGAGAAATAAATCCATATATTTGTGGCCTACTGATTTTTAACAAGGAGACAAAGACCATTTAAGGGGGAGAGAATTGTGTTTTCAACAAATGGTATGGGAAACTGGATATTGATGTATAAAAAAATTGAACCCTTCTCATACCATATACGAAAAGTAACTCAAAATTTTTCAAATATATGACCTAAATACTAGAGCCAAATTTATAAAAGTCTTGGAAGAACTATATAGGTAACTCTGGATGACTTTATATTTGGCAATGAATTCTTATTTGTGACAACAAAATATGAACAGCAAAAAAAAAAAATAGGTAAATTGGACTTCATCAAAATTAAAATCTTTTATGCTTCAGATAACATCAAAAGCCTGACCTGTTTCATTTTTATTTGTAGTGTCTGTCCTCAAGATTCTGTCAGTCTGAATACTTGACTACACAAACAATTGGACATAACACAAAGCATAATGAAGTAAATGCTCTACCGAGAATCATAGAAGATCATAAACAGAGGATGAAGAAACACAGAATACTGCTTGGGGGAAGGATTCTGCTTGAGGGGTCATTGTGATGGCCATGAAACAACTCTGAAGCATAAGCAACATTTCAAAAGTATAATTTTCTCTGGCAGTTATTTTCTGCCTTTCCAGTTTATAATAATAGAGAAAATTAATTATCATAAAGAGCTTTACAGAATGTAGTTAGTTGCAGCTAATGTCAGAGAATAATTTTACTGTATTTAATCTTAAAATATATTACATATATTAAAAAGTAATAGTAATAATTAGAATAACATTGTACTGGCACAAAGATCAAGAGACAGATCAATGAATTTGTGACCCAAAAATATGTTCAAGTATGTATGGGAGTAGAGCATATCTTATCAGTGGGGAAAAGACAAATTTTTAAATAAAAGGATGTTAGAATAAAAGCATCTGAGCAAAAAGATGTTTAGGCTGGATGTCTATCACTTACAAAATAAATTCTTGGTGGATAAAAGATCTAAATATAAAACAATCCAAACAGTCCTTGGAAAAACATAGGTAAATGTGTGGGAAAAAAGCAGAAATCATGTTTTATCTTTTATTCTAAAATAAATTGGACATTTTATTGATTGTTTCCTTTGCTGTGCAGAAGACTTTTAGTTTGATGTAGTCCACTTGTTGGTTTTTGTTTGTGTTGCTTTTGCTTTTGGTGTTATATCCAAAATGTTAGACCAATGTCAAAGAGATTTGTCCTCATGTTTTCTTCTAGGAGTTTTATGGTATCATATCATATGTTTAAGTTTTTAATCCATTTTAAGTTAATTCTTGTGAGTGGTATAAGACAGGGGTCCAATTTTATTTTTCTGCATGTGGTTATCCAGTTTTCCCAACACCACTTATTGAAAAGACTATCCTTTCCCCATTGAGTTTTCTTGGCTTCCTTTTCAAATATTGGTTGACCATTTATGTGGGGGTTATTTCTGGCTCTCTACTCTGTTCTCTTGTGCTATGTGTTCATTTTTATTCCAGTACCATGCTGTCTTCATTACTATATCTCTGTCTGAAATCAGAAAGTTTAATGCCTCTGACTTTGTTTTTCTTTCTTAGCATTACTTTGGCTATTCAGGGTCTTTTATGATTCCATACAAATTTTAGGATTGCATTTTCTATTTCTGTGAAAAATACCATTGGAATTTTGATAGGAATCACATTGAATCTATAAATGGCTTTGTGTGATATGGACATTTTTTAACAATATTAATTCTTCTTACAAAATGGGAGAGAGTATTTGTAAGTCATATATTGGATAAGGGGTTAATATCCAAAAAATATAAGGAACTCATACAACTTGTTAACAAAAACACCAAATAATCCAATTAAAAAAATAGGTACAGAAACTGAGTAGACATTTTTCCAGGTAAGCCATCCAAATGGCCAATTAAGGTACATGAAAAGATGTTCAACATTATTAATCATCAGGGAAATGCAAATCAAAACTACAGTGAGATACCACCTCACACCACTTAGAGTGGCTATAATCAAGAAGTCAACAGATAACAAGTGTTGGTGAGGATATGGAGAAAAGGGAACCCTTGTTCACTGTTGCTGAGAATGTAAATTCATTCAACCACTATGGAAAACAGTAGAGAAATTCCTCAAAAAATTAAAATTAAAGTTAAACTATATGATCCAGCAATTTCACTTCTAGGTATATATCCAAAGGAAATAAAAACAGGATATGGAAGAGATTTGTGCACTCCCATGTTTATTGCAGCATTATTCACAATAGCCAAGACAGAAAAACAACTTAAGCGTCTGTCAATAGATGAACAGATAATGAAAATGTGGTATTATATCTACAAGGAATATCATTCAACCATGAGAAAGAAAGAAATCCTGCCCTTTGTGACAGCATGGATAGACCTGGATGGCATTAGGCTAAATGAGACATGCCAAACAAAGTCAAATACTATCTGAAATCACTTATATGTGGAATCTGAAAAAGCCAAACTCATAGAAACTTAGAGTAGAATGGTAGTTACCAGCTAGGAGGGGGAGGAATTGGGAAGATGTTGTTACAGGTTACAGATTTTCTAATGCACAGCATAGTGATTATAGTCAACAAACTTCAAGTTGTTAAGATACTAAATCATGAATGTTCTCACCACAAAAAGGAAATGATAATTATGGAAAGTGATAGAGGTGTTAGTAATGCTAAGGCAATAATCATATTGCAATGTAGAAATGTATCAAATCAATATGCTGTACACCTTTAATTTATGCACCATTATGTGTCAGTTATAGCCCAATAAAAATAAATATGAAAAATAAAATAAATTATACATAATAAGAGCTCTAATGACAAACAAAAATTTCAACCTAACTTCAAGAAGATATACATAAATTTTTTCTTCATATTTTTAAAGAAAGTAACTTATAAGCATGTCAAAATGACAAGAAACTATTATCTCTTGGTCTATTGTGATATCCTCGTAAATGTTCTCCCTGCTTCAGCCTTCGTTTTCATCCTCTATAGTCTATTCTCTGTAGTGCAGGAGGAATGATCCCTTAAAATTAAATCAGATATGCTGCTAAAAATCTCCCAATGGCTTCTCACATCATAGCCTACAAAGTGCTACCTGGTTTGATACCTGCCACCTCTAAGACTTCATCTACTACTACTTACCTTTCACTCACTGACTTGGCCTTTGGCCTCTTTATCACACTTAGCAAGATCTTGTGTCACTTGCTGTTTCCCTGCTTGGAAGGCTTGTCCCTATGTGGTTCACTCTTTTACTTCCTTCCGGGGTGTGATTAAAAGTCACCTTCTCGAAGAGGCATTTCTCAACTGCTTTATGTAAACAGACAGCCTCACACCCCCCCCAACACTTTTTGACTACTTCTCCCCTTATCCTTTACACAACAGAGGAATCACCTTAAAGTGATATGATAAATGATATGGTTTTTGTGTATCTTCCTCATCAGTAAGATTGATTTGGAACATTAAAAAAGTGTGACAGTCTGCAGGATTGATAAGTGTTGGGGACAACAGGAACATTTACACAGTCTTGGTGTTAGGGCATGTTGGTAAACTAGGTTAGAAGGCAATTTGGAAATATTAACATTTTAAATGTTAATCTGTTGCACTTTTAGAAATCTTTACTCTGAAAAACTCACACAAGAACACAGCATTGACTTAAGTCCATTTCATTCCTTGACATAGTGAAAAGATGGAACCAACTTAAATGTCCTAATGATAAATCCATTCGCTGAAACAGCACACTGGCATACTTATTCAGGTCTCTGTTCACATATTCCGTCCTGCCTTCTTGATCACCCTCTCTAATGTGTGCTCCAGATTTTGTTTTGTCTCCTAATATGCAAAAAACTTAAATATTTATTAAAAATAATCTATCAAAAGTGTTATGAAAAGATAGTCATAATATGTTGTCAAGAGAAAAAAGCAAATCCTAGATACCTGCGAAAATATAAACCAATCCATGAACAATGATTCCTTCAGAAGAGTAGAATAGGGGATTAAGCCCTTTTGCTTAATATCACACTGTCTGATTTATTTATTAACAAGGAGCATGTGTTTGACACCTTAAAATACCTGAGAACAACAGTATTGACATTATCTTTAAAATGGATGGCGAAATTTTAATTACTGGTATCTTTCAACAATTTCAAATGGGGGTTGGCGTTTGGGGTTATAATTTTATTCCATGACATTTTCTTTCTAGAGAAGGTATGAGTGAGGAATGGCATGTGCACTCAAGGACAGTGAGAGTACGTGTGAGCTTGCACACATATGCATGCGTGTGAGGTGTTGCTTCTTACTCTGTTCCCATTTGAAAGGTATGGGGCACTTTGGGTTCAAACACGAAGGAGTTGTGATGCACATAGGGGAAAGGAGCACCCTAACTTTTCTGTTTTTTATTCCTATAACCACCCTCATCCTCCCATCACAAATGCAGTATTTTTAATTGAGAAAATGAGGTTGACAATGTGTTCAGTATTCCAACAAGGCTAAATTAATTTAAGAAACTGGTATTATAATCCATATTTTCTCCATATTGTTATTCTGTACTTATCTAGCTGAAATTTATTCTATGCCAGCACATTTTGTATTTTAAGACAATTTTAGAATATGAAGGACTTCATGTAAAATTTTCATCATCCTTCATAGATACTCATAATATATTCTCTTAACTTCTTATTAGAACTGAACAGAAGTTTTGAAATGCCCTTTAAATGAAGAGCTGGATTTGAAATCTGTAACAACAAATGGAGTTAGGAAAAGCAGATAAGAACTCTACCACATCTGCTTCTGCTCCTAGGACTGCTATTAATACTAATACTAACTATTATTATACCTAGCATCTACTGAGTGCTCAGTTTATGCCAGAAACTCTTCCAGGTGTCTTATACGCGCATAGATTCGCTATGTGTGTAAAGTATTTAGAAGTGTGCTATGTACATATTAAATGTTCACAAGTGTTAACGACTATTATTGTACACAGTAAGGTGGTAACTATTACAATTCTACATTGGAAAAAACCTGAAGCACTGAAACTTTAAGTAATTTGCCCAAAGTCGTGCAGTTAACAAATGACATTACCAAGACTTGAACCAAGGCAGTCTGACGCCATTTCTAAATTCATTATCTTAACATTGATTCTATACCTCTTTTCATTAAAAGAAATCTAAAATGTTACATACTGTCATATGAAAGATTTTTAGTATTTAATCCTTAAATTAGGTGGGGGCAGAAAGAACACTGAGAAAAATCAGTTTGCCAATTTTGCTGTATCGTGCCAGAAGATTCCAAAGACATCAGAACTAGCCACTCTAAACATCAGAAGAGATGATTTTAACACAAACTTGGAAAGCACTTTTGTGTGTAGTGTAAGAAAATAGGCTTTAACTACAACAGAGCTATGTTGTACAATAATCTGCTATTGAAAAGGAAAAAACTGAAGATTTTTTAGGCTGGTGGATTGGAATTACCTAATTGGAATATTAATTCCATTTGTCTTCATTTGAAGGATGTTTCATCTTTTGTTTAACTCCTTGGTGGTGCAACTAATTACTGAAAACAGGATGTGCCTATTTTTAAAAACTCCAATTCCCAGCACCGAGGAGCAAATGCACATTTACTATTAATTGTTTTCATTGAAACTGAGTACCCCAGAAAACCGAAACAGCAAGTGGTAATATTAATTTTTAAGATACCATATCATGTAATAGGTAGAACAGAGAAAATATGTTTCAGAGTTTTGGTTTGCTTCCCTAGAACTGAAACTACTAAAAGTGAATGAGTTATTTGTACTTGTCAGGTCCATTCCACCTTACTTTGTGAAATATACAGAGGTGGTACAAGGGTCATATATTTACTGGACACTGTTCCACTGAAAATGCTGAAGTCCTCATACTCACCCACTCATGTGAGCTACAACAGCATTACTCACATGGACAACTTCTCCCTTTGACTTGTTTCTGTAATGATAACAGTATCCTTGGTATAGAACTCAATGCACCTATTGCAGTCAAATGTCAAGGGAGAGAAAAAAGAGGCCACTTTAGCACTTTGGCATAAGGTGTGAAAAAATTCTTCAGAAAAACAATATCTGGTTGAATCAAAGACTAGAAGAGATAGTACCATGCTTTCAATCAGGTATGTGTTTATATTCTCCTGGACAGTAGGAAAATATGCCCAATTATTAAACTTATACACAAGTGTGTTTATTTCAATTCTATCCTTCTTTTTAATGAGTGAACATGAATATCTTATACGTGAAACTTCCCATATATAGGGTTGTGTCTATTATTTATTCTGTACAGAAGCCAGCACAGTTCTTAATACATGTTTTCTGATGATGGTGCTGAGGAGGGAGAGGAAGATGACACCAGATTAAATGTGGCCAAATATTCTCAGAATGAAAGATGCTTGCTTCAGTTTATACTCCTCTTAGGTTAGATGGGAGAAGCATCAGTTGAAATCATGGTATGCAAGTCATGTAGATGCTAAAAAGCTCAGGGCTTGACTTGGTAACAAAGGCCCTATTTTTTTTTTATTTTATTTAATGTTTGTTAGATTTATCATTTACATCTATCCCAATATCCTGTTTCTGAAATCTCGTGATTTTGATACCTCTCTAAAACTTGTGACATCTTGAAGTTCACAAAGTATGTCTTCTTTACATCATTCAAAGGACAGAAATGTGAGTGAGAGATTAATGCAGCAGCACACTTCCTTTCTGAATGTTGTCAGTCCATTCTTCTGCATTCATGTTGTTACGATTATTCAGCTGATTATCCACTGAATTGCTTTGGCAATCAGCCCCTGTTATTTCCACCTTACCAATTGCTCTAATATCAGTCAGGATAGCCTAGATTTATGATATGATAACAAAGAACGCTAAAGTCTCAGTGGCTGGGTCGGTTTTCTTCTGCTGCTTACAATTTACTTCCAATTCAACAGCTTAAAGCAACATGCATTTATTATCTCAAAGTTTTAATGAATCAGAAGTATGAGCATAATTTACCAGAGTCTTTTGCTCAGGATCTCACAAGGGTGCACATAAGATCTTAACCATGCTGCATTGCTTTCTGGAGGTTGGGGTACCCTCCCAAGTTCATGTGGTTGTTAGTAGAATTCAGTTCCTGACATTGTAACACTGAGGGTCCAGCTTTTTTGCTGGGTATTAGCTAGGGAATACCCTTAGGATCTAGAGGCCTCCTAGAGTTTCTTGTCACAGTGTCCTTTCCTTTGACAGTTCATTACCTTGCAGCTTCCATCTTCCAGGCCTGAAAGAGAGTCTCTCCCCTGTGATCTGTTGAAGCAGAGTCTTTTATACTGTAGCAGAGTCCATCACCCTTGCCACATAGCATAATCTGTTCAAAGGGTTGATTGTCTCTTCACCTTTGCCATATTCTATTGGTAAGAAGCAAGTCACAAGTTCTACCTGCACTCAAGGAGAAGGCATTATGCAAGAGTGTGATTCATTAGGACTCACTTTAGGATGTGCCTGCCACAGTGGTTTAACAAAACCAAGGGTTTATTTCTTATGCATGCAAAGTCTGCTGCAGTATTGAGTAACTATGCAGTGCAGCTTTCCTCCATGTGGAGACTCAGCCACCAGGGCTGCCTCAGTCTTGTGACACTTACTTCTGAAATCAAGATCATGATCACTGAAGCAAGGGAACAGAGTGCCAGAGAGCCTCACACCAAGAGTTAAAATCGTCATTTACACTTATAATCAATGGGCGCAACCTAGTCACAAGTCCCTCCTTAATTGTAAAAGGATGGGATGTTTAATTTTCCTAAATGCCTGAGAAGAGAGAGAACTGGATATGAGTGTGAAATCATGGTTTCTATCACAGTTACCCTAAGAAATGTTCCTTAAAATTTTTCATGCTGTGTATGTGAATTTATTTGACTTCTTACAGATTGAACTGTGTGCCCTCAAAATTCATATGTTGAAGCTCTAACCCCCAGTGTGATTATAGGAGCTAGGTTTTTAAAAAGGTAATTGATATTAAATAAGGTCGTAAGGGTGGAGCCTAATCCAATGACTGGTGTCCTTTTAAGAAGATGAGCATACACTAGGGATGCACATGCATAGAGGAAAGACTTTGTGAGAACATAGTCAGAAGGTGGTCATCTGTAAGCCAAGGAGAGAGACCTTAGGAGAAACAAAACCTGCTGACACCCTGATCTTGGACTTTCAGCCTCGAGAACTGTGAGAGAGAAATTTCTGTTGTGTAAGCCACCTAGTCTGAGCTATTTTGTTATGGCAGCACTAGCAAATTAACATACCACAAAAGAAAAAGAAATGTAATTAGCCTAATATTTAAAGCTTTATTAACTTACTTTCACCCATTTGCTTATTGACTTGGTAGCCATCCTGTAAATTATATGTTTGTTTGTATTTGTTTTTTAATTCCAATTCTACAGATCAGGAGGAGGAGATTCTCCAGAGGAAATGTAATTTATACAAAGTTATCTAGTTAACCAGTGGATTGAACTCAGTACAATGTCTGTGTTCTGGGGTAATTCAAGTTTTCAGTAATGAGTTGTCTCAGCAAAACTGGTTATTTAAGAAGCCTATAAACATCCACCTTTGGCCATAGAAAAACTAAGCTTTCTACCTTAGGTTTATTAAGATTTGCCCCATGGAAACTTCAATTTAATTGAAAATTCCAATGCAGCATTTATTTTAGCAACAGCAGTTTAAGTTTTCAAATTTTCTGTGGTCATGGGATATAGTTTACTAAGTTTTCAAATTTAGTAAGTTTTCAAATTTTAAGTTAAAAACTAAGTTTTCAAATTTGGGGGTTAACTAAGTTTTCAAATTTTCTGTGGTCATGGAAAACAGTATTTGAGGCAACTAGTTGTAGAAACAATATTTCCTGGTGCTATTATTAGGGTATACCTGTTAATGACCGCATTTCTATGAGTGGAATATCCAGAAATCTCAGTTTGGGCAGGTTTTGTTAGTAAAACTGTAAATTTGGTTGGGGGTGTGAATTCTTCTTCTGCAAAACATATGATTGTTCAAATAATAAAGAAATGCCACCCCACCCCCAAAGGTTTGGTCTTGTTAAGTGCACTCTTCCACAATGTGGGCAATCACTAGCTTCCATGGTACATTTAACATAATAAATGTATGTGTTTGTATTTGCAAGAATCTGTCCTCATTCCTCTTTGTTTATCATGCAAATCTTACTCATCTTCATACCTGTTTTCTTTACTGGCTACTAGCATCTGTCTTAAAATATACTTTAGTTTCATTGAATAGTCAATGCATCAAATTTGCTAAAATGCACAGAACTCATTCATGCATAATAGATGTTTTTTCTCTGTCTTTTTTCCTATTGTCCAAGATAGTTTAATCTATTTTGCCTAAAGTTTTTGTTTTAATACATACATTTAGTGTCACTTGGCTAGAGATTTCATGAGATTTTCTAATAGCCTTACAGCATAACTCTTCTAATTCATACCACTGCATCCCAATCTTATTTTCTATGATATTTGAGTTGTGTTTTTATTTTGTTTAATTAGGACAGAAGTTAATTTTCTATCCCCTGCCACCATCACCACAATGAGCCATTTCAAGTCACTTTTGTGTATGTTTGAAGATTCAGTCAGCTATATCCCATACCAGAATATCATCTGAGGTCCTGGTCCGGTCTCATGCTACACCCATCAAAACTCCAAGCTCTTGCTTCCGTCTCAGCTGATGACTCTCAAAATTCAGATCCACTTCAGGCTGTTCACAAAGAGCTCCCAAAAGTGGTTAGCCACTATTTTCCAGCTAATTCTATGGAGGTTTATGTGCTGGAGGATTAGCTTTAGGTTAACAGACTACTGCAGTGTTCATAAAAACATATGCAAAACTGCACACACAGTCTCTTCTTCTTAAATAAGTGCCTATTAAAAATAACTATATGATAATTAATGAGGAAGGAAGGTAGTACTGTGTAGATGGTTTGTCAATATCGTAGTTAGGTCATCCATCTGTGGCGCAGTGATATTCACCTACTTTCTCCTTTGTTTCAGAGATGTAGAGTTCGTATTTCACTTCTTATTTTAGACACTCTCTCAAGCATTATTTTAAACAAGCAAACAGAGACTATTTCCAAGATAAAGAAAGTCACTGTTCCTTGATGATAAATTCATAATGAAGGGAATGCTCATTCCAAATGGACTCCTGTAAGGCATCATCCCCTGAAACGAATGTCCCTAAGTATGTGGGGAGAAACAGTTAATGAATGTTAAGTTGTAACATACTTAGAGACATGGACAATGTTTACGTGGTACTGGTTTGCTTTAAAACACTCCCTATTGACCTTTACAAAAATAAGACGATAGCAATTTAAGATGAATATTTACAGTAAGTAGAAGTAGTTCTGAAGTGCTAATTCCCAAACCCTTGTTTGTGAAACATCCTACTTCTGTGATCTGTATTTTTGTAGACTTCCTCAGGCAGAGACGGGAAAGATTGCTAAGTTCAAGAAGACAGTTTCTTACCCGAGAACAGACAGTACCTGCAGCCCTTAAATGGGAGGAATCAAGTAGTCCAGGTTTCTAAAAAAAACCCACTTACTTTGTCACATGATAGCACATGCATTGAAACAACTAGGTACATTTGAAGAAAACCTGAAAATATGTAAGAGCAAAGAGATTATATCTGGTAAGCGAAAAATCTGTAAATAGTAACACTTGGTACTTTTACATTAAAAGGGCTATTTATAAAAATTAGTTGTATTTGTTCATAAATGTTGTCTTTGCAGGGGATACCTCCCTATTCAGGTCTTATGTACTTGTAAGTTGTGGGGAAAATATCTTAAATCAAAGCTGTAAAATAAGCATAGTTAGCTAACATGAGGATTTTTACTTCATTTACATTCATTACGTATTATGAGTTTAATTACCTTCCTCAAATAATACCGGTATGAAGGAAAGATGCTGAAGAAGGCGTACTTCTATGATGATTTTATTGATTGTGACTGATGGATGGCATCAACATTTCATAGTGAAGAATCATGGTTTTGTTACATCAGGAAAATTAAATTGGGAGAGTTATTTTCTTTCCCAGTGATAGTGGCAGTTAGAATATTTCACCTGTAATGAGATGTGTGCGTTATGTGCCATCGTGAACCACGGCTCAGCCATTAAATATATGTAAATGAAGAGAAACACAAGAGAGCCCCGGCATAATAACGTGCAGAACAGAGAAATGGATCCTGGAAAGTGATTAATTTATTTGATGATGCCTCAAGTGAGGAATTTTAGGTCACAAATGAAGTGACAGAATGACAAATTACCATTTTAAAGAATTTACTGGGCATCATTACTGAACAATTGTCAGGTAGTTTATGGTGGCTGAGAAGATGGTATAAATATAGATCTTTTCCTTATCTGAGATGAATTATTAATCACCTTTTTAAAAATCTTTGTGAGTGATGGTTGGCTGTCTGATTGGAAATAATGTGTTCTACAATTTTAACTAAATTCTAATATGATATGTAACAGGAATCTTTACAATTAAAGTCTCAGTGGAGAGTGGTAGGAGGTTTACAGTCAATTGCAGTTTTAATGTGATAGAAGAGGATGAATCCACTAGCATTTTTCAATAGATTTCCTTAGGTATATTATCCCTGCTGTGATGTTATTCAAATGTTTACAGTTTATTTTCATTTGAAAAATGACATTCAGATACTTAAATTGTTTTCCTTGGTTTATTAGTTAATGAAAATGAAATTCTAGTAATTACTATAGTTTTGCAGCCTGCCACATTATTTAAAGTGAAGTGACTGCCTTTGTCAGCGGCATTATAAATGTCATCTTCCCGTGTTTTGTTCAATTTTTGTTTGCTTTATCTATGTCATGTCCCTTCTCTGTCTATATGTCACTATGTCTAATACCAGTGACGACTGGAGTGCTGAAGACAAAGTCAGAATTTGAAATAAAGACATTATCTCAAGTTTCTTTTTATGTTCGGATATTTAAAGCCCATGCCAGCCTACTTTGTACATGGAACTAACAACCGCAAAAATAAAAACAAAACTCTCTGATGAGAGGTATACTGAAAAATGTAAACATGTTTTCAAATGCCTGTTTGTGTCAGGCTACTTAAACCAGAGTTTACACTTCTGTTCATGTATGATCAGCCTCCTAGATCAAATGTACTTGCTATTACAAAGTTCCTTATATTTTGATGAGGATTAAGGACAGGGGTTTTTCTTAAACAGTGCATGCTATTTATCTAACAGAGTAGAAATGTCTAGAGAACTATTTTTAACAGGCTTGTTTCTAAAGCAAGCAAAGAGTAGTTGTGGTTTTGCCTTGGAGATGGGAAGGGCCTAAATGACTAATCTTTCACCTGGAAGAAGGTTTGAGATTTTGCTCCTTTTACACTAATGCGTACACCTCCTCATTTTAATCTTTTATTTATTTATTTATTTTTTTTTTGGGGGGGGGTACACCAGGTTCAATCATCTGTTTTTACACACATATCCCCGTATTCCCTCCCTTCCTTGACTCCCCCCACTTCGAGTCCCCCCCACCCTCCCCGCCCCAGTCCTCTAAGGCATCTTCCATCCTCGAGTTGGACTCCCTTTGTTATACAACAACTTCCCACTGACTATTTTACAGTTGGTAGTATATATATGTCTGTGAATCTTGATTCATTCTGAAAGTATATGAAAAATTTAAGTAAGTATTCCCTGTGTTACCCATGACATCTAACATTGCTGAACTGGCAAGAAAGTTAAATTTTGAATGTACATGCTATTGTTAAACTCATTTTGCTTTTACTTTTCCCTTCAACCTGGTGGCAGAATTTTACTAAAACTTTCTGTCACTAAAGAAAGAAACCAAAGAGAACTGTTTGCTGTTAATTTCAGGGTCCAGTCTGCACATGGCGTGCTGACTCCAGGGACCGTCTTGGCAATGCTTCTTCTGCATGGTGCATTCCTTTTCCACAAAGCATGCTCACATTTCCCCTGTCGTGTGCGATGGCACCTTTCAGGTCAGTCCATTCCAGCATTTCTCCATTAGAGAGGACCCTCACCTTTCCCTTTTCCTTTATTCTTGCTTGCCACAGAAAATATAAACATGCAAACAAATGAATGAGGGCATGCTTCTCAGAGGAAAATTCAAATCCTGTGTGAGATACTATGGAGAGATTGGACTTGTTTAAGCCAGCAGAGCAACCAAGAGTGTATCAGAGGAGAGAATGACTGCTTTATGTGAACTGAGCGCTTCTGCCACACTTTAAATACCTTTTGTCTTCTGCCAGCTTACATCAGCTGTCAGAAGGAGTCACAAAAAGGAAATGAAAATGCCTTTGAGTCCAAAGCATTGAGAGAGCAAATGAAAGGATTCGTAAGTAGAACAGTGAAGAATGGATTTTTAAATGAATATACAGACATGGAAAAGGAGATTCTTTATGCAGTTAAAAGACTATGATTTTTGGCTCTTTGCATGATTCAAGAATATGCTGCAGGAAGAAGAGGAACACTTGATTAATGGAAATGGCAATGAGTGGTCACTGTGCCAAGCATATAGAGAAAAAAAAGCATGTTGGCTATGTCCTTAACAGTCTTACAAACTGGTGAGCAGTTGGGCCACAAAAAAACGTCCAGACAGTTTTCACAATTCTAAAAATTGAGATTTCTGAGGAATTTTATCACACCAAAATGACTTAATTTTTGCTCACTTCTTCTTTTCCTATTGGATTTGGTTTATTCCAGGAGCAGTACTCCTCCTTCTGCTTTTTCCCTTCCAAATACTTGTACTGGCATTCCGCATAGCAAAAGGAAATCCAGCCACTGAGCTCCAGAAACCTGCTCCCTACTGCCTATTTTCCCAACATATTATTATAAAAATTTTCAAACACATAGACAGTAAACATCCAAGTAGTCACTACCTAGATTCTACCATTGATATTTTTCTATATTTCATTTTATCACATAGCTAACCTTTCACCACCCATCCATTTTGTAATTTTGTAATTTATTAGTGTATTTTCCAGTAAGTTTCAGATATTACATTTCCCCTAGATACTTCAGCATGCCTATCATTAACTAGACCTTAATATTTATTTTTGGTTTTTTCCCCTTGAAGTAAATTTTACATACAATGGAATATATACTTGTTCAGTTTTGACAAATGCAAACATTTGTATAACCCAAGTTATATAGGGCATCCTATCATCCTAGAATATTCCCACATCTCCTTCCCAGTCAGTACCTTACATCTACCCCCAATAGAGGAAGCTGCTATTCTGTTTTTTTTTCCCCAACAAAAATTAGTTTTGCCTGTTTTAGATCTTCATATAAAATGGAATCATGCAGAATATACTACTTTGTGTCTGGCTTCTTTAACTCTGCACATTTTTTGAGATTCATCCATGTTGTTAAATGTGTCAGTAGTTATCTAATTTTGTGGCTGAGTAACATTACATTTTGTGAATACACTCTGGTTTGCTTATCTATTCTGCTATTAATGGGCAGTTGGGTTACTTCTAATTTGGGGGTACTAGGAATAAAGTGTCTGTGGACATACTTTTATGAACATACATTATTTCTTTTGGATCAGTATTTATGGGTGGAATTGCTGGTTCTCAAAGTATATGGTTATTATAAGAAACTGACAGACTTTAAAAAAAATCATTACGCATTTTATATTCCCACCAACATTAAATAAAATTCTGGTGTGTCACTTCCTCGACAACACCTGATGTTGCTAGTCTTTTTATTTTAGGCTAATTTGCATTTTTACTTTTCTAGTTTTCCCCTCCTCTCTTCTGTGTTTTCAATCACTTTCTTTTCCAGGATTATTATTATTATTTTTTTAATCAGGCTTCAAATATGGTCTGGTTTTCTCCTCAGTAAGAAATAAAGCAAAACAAAAATTTTGACCAAATGTCTCCTCCAGCTGCCAAGTTATTTCTCTACTCTCTTTAACAACTAAGCTGCTTCACTTTATCAGCTAAACTGCATCTACTTTATCGCTTGAAATTCCTGACTTACAGATGCTGGGGTTCCTTAACCCTTGGTCCTTAGTCCTCTTATGTTCTAATTATTCACCTTCTCCCAGGAGAATCACGTTGATTCTCATGAGTTTCAAGTCAATCTATGTGCCAACAATTTTCAAATTTATATCACTGGACTGGACTTCCCTCTGAGTTTCATCTGCCTGCTTTAAAGACATTTCCACATGTCTGTGATTCTGATATCTCAGAGTCACTGGTTCTGACTTTGACCTTATGCTGTTCCTCCAGAAATACTTAATCTCTGCTAGGGTTCTGCATACCTTCTTCCTGTCTGAGAAAAAAAATCTAATAATTTTCAAACCCAGTTAAACCTTGTAAAAGCTATATTTCAGGAATAATAAAAAAGAATCTAAAATGAACACCTAAAATGCCTAATGTCTAAAAAAGAAATTAGACATACTTAGACTGAGTTAAAATCCATGTATCAATACCTGGTGAATGTAGGTAAATGTGCATCCACTGAAGTGGTGTAGTGATGTAGTGGAAAATGTGCAGCCTTAAGATGCTTATATCACAAAAGAAGAAAGATAAACATGAATAAGTTAAACAATTAAATTCAGATAATAGAAAAGGAGCAAAAGAAAAATCACAAATAAATGAAGGAGGGAAAGCAAATAAGGATCAGAAAAGAGTAAAATAGAATCCATGTATGAAATAAAACAAGTAGCATGATCAAAAACATCAAAAAATGTAATATTTGAATATACTAATAAAATTGTCAGATATCCAGATAGGCTCATTAAAATAAAAAGAGAAGGTCTAAATAAACAAAATTTCAAATAAGAAAGCTAAGAAAGCAAGTATAAATGCAATAGACATTAAGATAATAATAAGAAAAGAATAATAACGTTTATACCAATAAATTAGAAATTTGAAAATGTGGCTAATTTGTCATATTTCTAGCAAAATTCAGCCTACTAAAACAAGAAGAAATGGAAAATATTAATGATCTTATAACAATTGAAGGTCTTGAAACAGTAATAAACATGATCACATAAAGAATTACTAAATCCAGATGGTTTTAAGGGTGATTCAAGCAAATATTAATTAAGCAATACCAAACATAGTTAATACCAAGCACAAACAAACTATTCCAAAGACAGTAAAACAGAGGATATTTTGCAAAAAAACAAAAAAACAAAAAAACAGAAAAATATGTGTGGCTCGAATAGCATTGAAAAAAAATCAAATAAAAAACATATAAAAAAGAAAAATTATAGGCCAGTCTTAATAATAATAATAGATGCAATCATTACACACAAACTATTAATAAATGAAGTCCATCAAAAACATAAAATATATGAACCATGTAGTATTTCCTTCAGAAATTCAACTTGACTTTAGTGTTAGAAAAGTTATCAGTTTAATTCTCCATCTTAACCTTTTAAAAGATAATAAATAATTGTATAATTATAGTTATAAAATATGCAGGGAAAACATGTGGTCAAAGTAAATATTGATTTATCACAAACAAATAAAACAGAAAAAAAAATTAGAAAACAAGAGATAGAATGGAAACTTTTTAATCGGAAAAGTGTATCTACCAAAATTCTGTATCAAATGGCATCCCAATATTGAAATGTTAAATTCATTTCCATTAAAGGTAGGAAAAAATAAGAATACTTGTTTTCATTTATTTCTATTGTAAATTTTATTTCATTTTAAAATTATCACAAAAAGACAAAAAGGGTATAAATATAATTATTTATAGATATGATTGTCTATTATAGACTACTGAAAACAATACAAACTATTAAAATAAGAGTTTTGTAAATATATATTTGTTTATATAGCACACATAAATTTTATATATATATCACATCAAAGAAAGCTGATATAGCTGTGTCAGTCAGAATAAACAGGCAAGAAGCATTATGCAGTAATTTAGAATCAGTTAGAGGGGCTTCCTAAGTGGCGCAGTGGTTAAGAATCTGCTTGCCAATGCAGGGGACACAGGTTTGAGCCCTGCTCCAGGAAAATCCCACATGCTGCAGAGCAACTAAGCCTGTGTGCCACAATTACTGAGCCTGTGTGCTGCAACTACTGAAGCCCATGCACCTAGAGCCAGTGCTACACAACAAGAGAAGCCACAAAAATGAGGAGCCCATGCACCACAATGAAGAGTATCCCGTGCTCGCCGCAACTAGAGAAAGCCCGTGTGCAGCAACGAAGACCCAACACAGCCAATAAATAAATTAATTAATTTTAAAAAAAGAATCAATTAGAAAAGAAAGCAACAAATCAAAAAATGAGGAAAGGCATGAACAGGCGTGTCACACAAGAGAAAACGTGAATAGTTAATAAACATGAAAATATGCTCAACATTTTAGAAAAATATTCCAGTAAAATCTGGGAGATATATAAAGAATGTTCATAAAAATATTGCTTACAACAGAGGAACACAAAGGTCATTTTTTGGTCACAAAAGTCACAGACACATTTGAATGCAAAAGTAAATTGAAATATATGCGTATGATAAAAGGATACCATGCTGGTAGAGCAATATGCCTCTTCACGAAGACTCCTACAAAGATAAGATTTAGTAAATACTTCATTCATAATCACTCCATTCACAGAAAGTTTAAAACTATGCAAAAATAAACCATATTCATTTATGGATGCATACATAGGAGGCTAAAATATATATTTATTAAAGAATGGTGAACACTAAATTCAAAATAGTGATTTTCTCAGAGAGATGTTGGAGGGGAATGCATTTTTATTATAAACAATGTGCTTTGAATGTACTCTTAATGTTATACTTCCCAAACAGGTGTTTATTACATGAATATTTAGGTCAATATTATTCTTTATATTTTATATGAACATTATATCCTTTGATATGCATGAATTATGCATAATAAAATTATTTTTGAAAGCAAAAAAACTTAAAAAACACTTTGTATGTAAATAAAGACCTTAGTAGGAAGATAGAAAAAATCTGATACTATTCTATATAAAAATGAATACAAATATATTCTAACTAGATATATTCTTTTAACTCCTATTAAAGACAGAAAATTTATACAAACCTAATGAAAGTAACAAAAAACACCAAATGCATGATGCTATGAGCCTTTTCCTGTGTAACTAAATTTATTTAGACAATAGTACAAATAGTTCTATTATTGTGTAAGATTTCTATATCTAATTAAGTTATATGCAAAAACTATGAAAAAATGTAAACTAATAAAGTCTTAGAAACTATAGTCTTGACTGTTTTGGGGGGGATGGGGCACACCTTAAATAACTGTAATACAATTACCAATTTAAGTTTGTAGTCTTGGCCTGATGATTGCTAGAGTTAGACTCTGATAGTTGGTTCTGGATTGGCAACCTAAATTTTATTTCACTTCATCTTGTTTTGAAGTCCACCTAGACTGGAAGATTTCTTTCAGGAATTTTCTTTTATTAGTCTTCAGTCTCTGACCATATCCTGTGCTTTCAAATTCACTCTGGTTTGATTAATAAATACAAATTGTGTTATTTCCAATTTGGAAAGCAAATTTGTGATGCAAGACTCCATCAACCAACCAATAAGAAATACGGACACTTCATGAGGAAGGAAAACATAGCTTTACCTAGGGCAGGTATGGAAGCAAATGAAATATTATAATAAAAGTCACATTATTCACTAAGTAAAATAAATTCTTGGTATGTATTGGGTTTAGAAATTAATTTGTGGTGAGAATAGTATACTTTCCAGTCTGAATGACTCTAGGAGTTAAATATTTTTATTGAAATATTGTGGACATACAATATTATGTTAGTTTCAGGTGTACCACAAAACGATTTGACATTTGCATATATCATGCAATGATCACCACAATAAGTCTAGCAACAATTTGTCCCCTTACAAAGTTATTACAGTAGTATTGACTGTATTCTGTATGTTGCATACATCACTGTGACTTATTTATTATATAACTGGTACTTTGTACCTCTTAATCCCCTTTACCCATCACCCCTCACCCTTCTAACAACCACATGTTTCTTCTCTGTACCTATGAATCTGTTTTCATTTTGTTTTGCTTGTTTGCTTGTTTGCTCTGTTTTTTTTTGGAGACTTTACATATAAGTGAGATCATTTACTATTTGTCTTTCTCTGCCTGACTTATTTCACTTAGCACAATCCATTTATCCGTGTTGTTGCAAATGGCAAGATTTCATTCTTTTAATGACTAAGTCCATAGCCAGAAGTGAAATTGCTGAATCATCATATGGCAGTTCTGCTTTTAATTTTTTGAGGAACCTCTGTACTATTTTTCATAATGGGCACACCAATTCACATTCCCACCAATAGTGCAAGAGGGTTTCTTTTCTCACACCCTCACCAACACTTGTTTGTTGTCTTTTTGATGATAGCCATTCTGACAGGTGTAACACCTCACATTGGTGTCTCATTTGGTTTTGATTTACTTCTCCCAGATAATTAATAATGTTGAGCATCTTTTCATGTGTCTGATGGCTGTCTGTATGTCTTCTTTGAAAAATGTCTTTTCAGGTCCTCTGTACTTTTTTAATTGGGTTTTTATTTCCCCTCAGATCTTTATGGGAGTATAACTATTTTACAGTGTTGTGAGTTACAAAGTGAATTGGCTATATTTACACATATATATCCATATCCCCTTACTCTTGAGCCTCCCTCTTCTCCTCCCTATCCCACCCCTCTAGGTCATCACCAAGCATCGAGTTGATCTCCCTGTGTTATGCAGCTGCTTCCCACTAGTTATCTGTTTTACATTTGGTAGTGTATATATGCTATGCTACTCTCTCACTTTGTCCCAGCTTCCTCTTCTCCCTGCCGTGTCCTCAAGACCATTCTCTGCATCTGTGTGGAAAAGATGCTCAACATCACTAATCATTAGAGAAATGCAAATCAAAGCCACAATGAGGCATCACCTCACACAGGTCAGAATGACCATCATTAAAAAAATCTAGAAACAATAAATGCTGGAGAGAGTGTGGAGAAAAGGGAACCCTCCTGCACTGTTGATGGGAATGTAAATTGATACAGCCACTATGGAGAACAGTATGGAGGTTCCTTAAAAAACTAAAAATAGAACTACCATATGACCCAGCAATCTCACTACTGGGCATATACCCTGAGAAAACCATATTTCAAAAAGATACATGTACCACAATATTCATTGCAGCACTATTTACAATAGCCAGGACATGGAAGCAACCTAAATGCCCAACAGATGAATGGATAAAGATGTGGCACATATATACAATGGAATATTACTCAGCCATAAAGAGGAATGAAATGGAGTTATTTGTAGTGAGGTGGATGAACCTAGAGTCTGTCATACAGAGTGAAGTAAGCCAGAAAGAGAAAAACAAATACCTTATGCTAACACATATATATGGAATCTAAAACAAAACAAAACAAACAAAAAAACCAGATGCTGCTGAGTTATATGAGTTCTTTGTATATTTTGGATACTAACCCCTTATCAGATATATCATTTGCAAATATCTTCACCCATTCAGTAGGCAGTTTTTTCAATTTGTTGAAAGTTTTCTTCACTGGGCAAAAGCTTTTTAGTTTGATGTAGTCCCATTTTGCTTATTTTTGCTTTGCCTGAGGAAACAATTGCTACAACTGATATCAAAGAGCATACTGCCTATGTTTTCTTCTAGGAGTTTCACAATTTCAGGTTTTACATTTAGGTCTTTAAATAATTTTGAGTTTCTTTTGTGTATGATATAAGAAAATAGTCTAGTTTGATTCTTTTGCTTGTAGCTGTCCAACATTTCTTTCCAATTTGGATCTGATTGCTGTGTCTATGACTTCCAATATTATGCTGAATAAAAGTGGTAACAGTGGACATCCTTGTCTTTTCTTGATCTTAGAGAGAATGCTTTTAGCTTTTCAGCATTGCTAATGAAATTTTTGTTTGGTCATAAATGGCCTTTATTATGTTGAGGTATGTTTCTTCTGTAACCACTCTGCTGAGAGTTTTGAGTTCTGTCGTGAATAAGTGTAGAATTTTGTCAAGAGGTTTGTGTGTGTGTGTGTGTGTGTGTGTGTGTGTGTGTGTATTAATCATATGAGTTTTATTCTTCAATGTGTTAATGTAGTGTATCCCATTGATTGGTTTGGGGAATTTGAACCATCCTTGCATCCTGGGGATAAATCCCACTGGATCATGGTCTTGTTGGTGTATTGTTGAATTGAGTTGGCTAATATTTTGTTGTAAATTTTTGCATCAAATTTCATCATTGATATTGGCATGTAATTTTCCTTTTTGTGTGTGGCCACTTTGTCTAGTTTTGGTAGCAGGGTGATGCTGGTCTATTGCAGTGAGTTCAGAAGTGTTCCTTCCTCTGCAATTTTCTGGAATAGTTTGAGAAGGATAGGTGTTAATTCTTATTTAAATATTTAGAAGAATTCACTTGTGAAACTGCCTGGTCTTTGGCATATTCTAATTTTTTTTTTCTTTCCACTGAGTAATTTCTGTAGGTATATCTTCCAGTTAATGAATTCTCTCTTCATCTGTGTCTAACCATTGCAATAAATTTTTAATTTTCTATCCCCATAGTTTTCTATTTAAAATTTCTATTTGATTCATATTTTAGGAGTGTGTCTTTATTTCCATGTGCATTACATGATTTTTTAATCTCTTTAATCATTTAAAAAAGATTTTATTAGTTCCATGATCTATGCAGATTTTAAAGATACACGAGTAAGCTAAAGAGAGTTCTGTCATTATGGAGCTATCATTTTAGTGTAAAATTTATTTTATTTCCATTACCTATTGTTTTTCAGTTCTCTAAAATTAGGGGTAGTGGTGATATAAACCTGTTTCTTTCTGTATATGTTAACTCATTAATATCAAATATTTTTACTTTCTATATCTTGAATAGTAATTTTAAAAATTAATTATATGTCATCTTAAACATTATCTCTGCTTTTTAATCTCACTTCATGTTCCAAGATAACTGACACTGCCTCTGCTGTTGGAAGATTTTTCTCAAATTGTAGAGACATTTCAGTCTTGATACAATATTTTTAAGGTTAATCTATTGGCTTGATTTTTCTGAATAATAATTTATATTTCATATTCCCCATCCACTTGTCTATGTTAGGTGTAAGTTAAGATATTTGCTTTTTTTCCCATAATTGTATAAATGCAGTTTTGATTTTTTAAAAGAATGCTAATTTCTTCCAGAATGTCAAGGTGATTGTATGGGAATGATCTCAACACTATCTAAGATGCATACTATGGAACTTAACCTCTCTAGATTGCTTTTGAAGATGGTAGAGTATTATAGACTGAATTGTGTCCCCCTCCCATTCATATGTTGAAGTCCTAACCATCCCACCCTCTCAGCCCCCCCAATGTGGCTGTATTTAAAGAGAGTCTTTAAAGAGGTAATTAAGGTTAAATGAGGTCATAATGGCAGGACCCTAATCTGATAGAGCTGATTTCTTTGTAAGAAGAGAAATAGACACCAGAGATTTCCTTGTCTCTCCACTTGTGTGCAAATAAGATGTCTTATGAGCACACAGCAAGATGTCAGCTGTGTACAAGCCAAGAGAAGAGACCATGACATCTTTTCAGTACTTTGATGTTAGATTCCCAAGCCTCAAGAACTGTGAGAAATGCATTTCCATTGTTTAAGCCACCCAGCCTGTGATATTTTGTTATGGCAGCTCAAGCAGCATAGTATAAAGAAGAAAGAGGGAGTTATTTTAGTTGTTATTGAGTGAAGGAATCAAATAAAATAATTTCAATGCAGAAGAGAGAGAAAACACACTGAAATGATTCTTCCTGTTTAGTATCTGTATCTAGAAAATAATTGAAAGATGCCCTCCAAAATTTCAAAATCTTTGAAATGATTTCAGAGAGTATGAATGAGAGAATCAGCTTAGTAATGAATTTCAAGGTAAAATGATATTTTAAGTGGAGAATCAAGCCTGTTAAATAAGGGGAGACTTAAAATCCAATAAACAATAAAAAAAAGTCCACATCCTAATCCTAAGAATCTTTTACCCTACATGTCAAAGGAGATATGTTTGCCATGTGTTTAAGGTTATAAACCTTGATATAGGGAGGTTGTCCTGAATTATACAGCTGGACCCAATCTAATCAAATGAGTCCTTAAAATGGAGAATCATTCTCAGCTACAGTCAGAGAAAGAGATGTGATGACAGAAGTTCTTTGAAAGTGAAGGAAAGGGGCCACACACCACAGAATGAGGATGATCTCTAGAAGCTAGAAAAATGAAGGAAACTGATACTCCCCTTGAGTCTGCAGAAAGAAAGGCAGCCATGCTGAACTTCGACTTTAGTGCAACCCTGTTGGAATTCTATGTTACAAAACTGAAAGATAATAATTTTTGTAGTTCGAGCCAGCAAGTTTGTGGTAATTTGTTATGGGAGCAATAGAAAATTAATACAAATGTTGTTCTACAAATTTAGACCAGAACGTATAAAATAAAGACACAAGAACATGACATAAATATGCCATAACTTGACATAGCACACACACAGAGAAATTAGTCCAATTACACTTAGTAATATAAGGATGCTGAATACTAAAATACTTATTAGTATATGTCATAGTATGTACAAGAATGTGTGTTGTTACAAAAAAATTATTAATGCTCTTTTTTTACATAAATTTATTTATTTATTTATTTATTTATTTATTTATTTATTGGCTGTGTTGGGTCTTCATTGCTGTGTGCGGGCTTTCTCTAGTTGCGGTGAGCAGGGGGCTACTCTCTGTTGTGGTGTGCGGGCTTCTCATTGCGGCAGGTTCTTATGTTGCGGAGCATGGGCCCTAGGCACATGGGCCTCAGTATTTGTTGCACATGGGCTCCGTAGTTGTGGCTCGTGGGCTCTAGAGCGGAGGCTCAGTAGTTGTGGCACACGGGCTCAGTTGCTCCATAGCATGTGGGATCTTCCTGGACCAGGGCTTGAACCCATGTCCCCTGCATTGGTGGGTGGATTCCTAACCACTACAGCACCAGGGAAGCCCATTAATGCTCTTAATGTTTAAAAAGCTTTACACCACCACCAACAGGAGGAAAAGGTTTTATTTGTGCAGGTAATTCATAAAAGAAGGAACACAGAGATACAGATAAAGTGTTTAAGTATACAAAAAGTATTCAAAGGAATACATCCCAACTTTACATTGAGATACGTAACTAGTTTAAGATAAAAAAGAAAAGCTTCATGTACCTAATGAAGTTTGAGTAAGTTAGAGAACAAATTCATGCAGCCCAGATGGAGCATTAAATAATGCAGCATTACCAGGACAGAGGAAAATCGGGAACTGTAGAGTTTTTAAAATATCCCTATCTCGCTGACTGATTTCAATTAAGGAAAAATACTACCACATATGTTACAGTATCTCCAATTTCAGGAATGATCAAGATATGTGACAACATCCATTTATGGATATGCTTAGCAAAACATAATTTATAATAGCTAAAATTATAATTCTATGGTCAAACAAGGCTATATTAGTTAAATACACTGTGGAAAGTCTACCAAGGGTTACTATGCAACTATAAAGTTATTGAAGTATAAGAAGCTTTGAAACCTTGGGAAGTTTCAACTATTTTTATCAAAAAACCCCACTGAATTTATCCATCAATAAGAGTCAGGAAGATATGTTGTATATATAAACAAACTCCTTCATAGAAAAGTACATTTTCCACTCCCACTGTAAGAGATTCTTCCTGATCCTTTTTTCCATACTACACTGGTCAACTCTTTCTGTCCTTTACTCCTCTTCCAAGATGAATTTCCCCTTTTCATTTTTTCTTCATCCATTCACTTACTTTCTTCTCAGCATCTCCCTACCTTCCTTCCTTCCTTTCTTCCTCCCTCCCTTCATCCGGGTCTCTCTCTCTCTCTCTCTCTCTCAAACTACTGGGTATAAATTTTGAACAAACTTTGAATTCCTCTAATTTTTTAATGCAGAATGTTTCCACTCTCCTTTATTCCCTGCCTTCTCCTTCAGGAATATTGCCTTTTATCCATATATGATCTTTCAGGTAATCATCTCTGACAAACAGCCAAATTATTTGATATAAGTTATACACCTTTCTGAATATAAAAAACAGATGCAGTATCAGTTTTTTTGTAAAACATTTAATAGAATATTTTTCTTATTACTTCTACATGGAAAACTATGCAAATGCCACAAATGCAAAGAGTTACCTATAAAGATGTTCATCATAGTGTTGTTTATAATACATTTTTTAAATGTGAAGCAATCTAAATGTCCTTTACTTAGTTAGTAGGTACATTATATACTTTGCCATATTCACATTATATAGTATTATAATATATATTATGTTAATACACATATATAACAATTTATCAGTGTGGGCTAAATAAATGCATGTTAGCAGTATTTGTAACATAGTATTAATAAATATATACACAGATCTTCCTTGACTTACTATAGGGTTATATCCCAATAAATCCATTGTAACTTGAAAATATAGTAAGTCGAGAATGCATTTAATACACCTAACCTACCAAATACCATAGAGCAATCCAGCCTACCTTAAACATGCTCAGAATATGTACATTAGGCTACAGTTTGGCAGAACCATCTAACACAAAGCTTATTTTATAATAAAGTGTTGACTATTTCATGTACTTTTTTGAATACTGTACTGAAAGTAACAAACAGAATGACTGTATGGGTACAGAATGGTTGTGTGTGCGTTGTTTATCCTGATGATCATGTGGCTTTGCCAAGCATCACAAGAGAGAATCATCCCGCAAATCACTAGTCCAGGAAAAGATCAAAATTCACAATTCAAAGTACGGTTTCTACTGAACATATATTACTTATATTACTTTCACACCATTATAATGTGGGGACTGTCTATAAATGCTATACTAGAGAAGCTAGAAGAAATTGCTTCAGAGATTTCAGATTTCATCTACAGTTTAATTTCTGAACTTAAGGCCCAAACATAAGGTATTTATCATAGATAGCGTACAATTTACGAACTAAATCAAGCAGAGAAAAGCATCAGCCTTCCAGAGTTACTGTCTGGTTAAGGCAAATATGAGCAGTAAACAATGAGGAATATGAATTAGCTTTAGTGCTAAAACTAACTTGGTGTTACCTGTGCATGAGATCTGTACATGATCTCAAGAGTATCAGATGAAGGCAGGTGGAGTCATGCTCTGGTAGTATAATGGTCTGTCCTTTTAATGAAAATATGTGCAAGCTAATATTCAAGTTCTCATGTTACAATCAGATTTCTTGTAACTATTTGTTATTATGCATAACAAAAATATATTGGCCTATGCTTCTGATTTTTCCCTTAAAGCAGACTTTTTTTTTCTTTTTTGCTTTCATTGTAAATAAGAAGGAATACATGTTAAAGTAACTGATTTGATTTCTCTTTCATTGTACACTGTTATTGAACATCTAAATGTTTTCAGTTGACTAAATAAAATGCCTCTAAAACAAACAAAAAACAAACAAACAAAATAAAACAACAAAATACTGGCATGGGTTCATTCAAACAGATCAATCAATTAGTCTGGGATGGGACCTGAGAATTTCTAATATTTAATACACAACCCAGATAATTGCTATCATCAGTCAAGTTTGAAAAACATTAAATTAGTTCAATAAGATTAACTTACATCTAGTATATAATAGAGACTAGCTGCTCTGGGAAAAGTAGTTTCCAAACTTGAAGGAAAAGTGAGGTAGGTAATTTTAGGTCACATGGGATAGAACTGAGAATTTGCAACATGAGCACATTAGGTACTTGAGAACATAAGGAAAATGATACTTTGAAGTGAAAAGTGGTACAGAATAGATATATATGTACCAAAAAATATTTTACACATTTTAATTTTTCTTAGAATGATACCTAGGCATCCTTTCATTCCCCTCTTACCGTTTCCTGTATGTAATGTTCAGATTTCAAACCAGTACTACAGGATTTAAAAACTAGTCCCATTTTGGTTGAAATAATTTACTTCAGGACATCCTGGTCTTATCTACAATTATAAAATTATCTATGTAAATTACATTCTAAAGTTCAAAGAGTTCTCTCATCAACATTTGAAACACAGCGAAGTTTAAAAGTTGAAACCACCTGCAACTATATTTTTACCATACAATTTATTTTAATCCTCCTTCTTTCTCTCTAAAAGTTTGGGAACATGTAGAAATTACCAGATCTTTAGCATTCAACATATATATGAGCTTAATCACAAGAGCCGTAAAATGACATGATGTGTGACAGTATTCCCCTGTCATTTCTGTGATAGGCAATGAAGTTATTTGGGTTTAATATCTCTTTAAATTTTACATTTTCCCAAGGGATGTAATAGCCCATTGTATGCATTGTAAGGCAAAATGACTAAATTAGAAAGATGTAAAGGGATGTTGTAAAAATCTAGTGGAAATTTTCAAATTTGGACTTCCCACATAAAAGCATGGCAAACTGAAAAACCTGAGTATCATAGTAAGGGTCCACATCCTGTTAGATGAGTTTAATCCTTTGCTGAAAAAAATGTAAAGTGGTGTTCAATTTAGATTTCTAAATCATGCTTCTGTACTGAACAAGGCAAAACCATGTATTGAACTATTTTTTGGTCAATTTGTATGCCAGTTTGTACTAAAAACTTTAAAATGTCCCTATATCTTCAACTAAATAATTTATACTTGTATTTCAATCTAAGGAAATAGAGTAGGTAAATGTGATTTTAAAATGTTCTTTGCAACAATAAATTTAACAACAAACATATCATAAATACGTGATAGTTCACCTTTTCTACTAGTCTACAAATCACACTTGAATTTAATTTAATTTAATACATATATAATAATTCTGTACACATATTTATTTGTTCCCTAAATAGTAAGCAATTAATTAAAACACAGGGTGATTCCAGTTCTCTGTTTTTGCTAATGTTTTAGTTGTGCCATTGTGTCCAACTTCAGAACTTAGTAACCTACTGCTACTCTCTGTTTTGCTACAAATATAGTAATAAAACTAATATCAACTCTTTGTACTTAATAGTAGGTGCTATTTAAATAATTTTAAAAGAAGAATCATGGTTGGTTTGATCAAAAACTTTTTTATGATTTACAGTTAGAAAATTTCCTTCTCAAGTCTCTATTTGTAGCAAATAGTTGACTTTTTTCACCAATTATCAGCACAGTGCTCCTCTTTTTACATATTGATGTTTATAGTAAGAAATATGCAAAAGAAATATATTTTCTTTTGGTTTCATTCATGAGAATGACCTTCATTGTCTCCTATCTTCTTTCTCTCTCTCTCTCCCTCCATGTATATATATGTGTGTGTGTATATGTGTGTGTGTATACACATATATATGTTTATTTATTTAAAATATCATTTGTGTTGTTCATGTCTGTTTTTCATTTATGTTGTTCAATTCACCTCTATCTTTAATGTTATTGAAAACAGTATCAATTTGTTCAAAATCACTAAAGCACTGTTATTTTCAAACAGCTTAATGAAATTCATTTCTGTGATAGCTTCTGAATCTTTTTTTCCTTCTCAGATTAGATTTCTTGTTCTGACACAATCTTACCTGCTCTTTTAGTTAAATTATTAAATTTTCAATTTCTCAGAATAAAACTCTTTGGTTTATTTGTAGCTTCTCAATTTTGTCTTCTTAATTTTATTTTAATTCCTTAGCCTATCACTTCTTTTCACTCTTTTTTTTAGTAATTGAAAGTATCAATAAACATTGCCTTGATTTTATGTTGAAATACTCATTTTTCTCATAAAATTTTCTCATCTTCTCTTTTATTCTCAAAAATTCAACATCAGAATCTCTCCCCCCACCACACACACACATATCCATGGTTCTCATTAGTAGTTGTGAACTTTATTCTGTAACATCTTGATCAGTTTTCATCATCTGATTCTAAACAGTTTCCACCATCTGTCATTTTGAAAGAGAGACAGTTGCCTGTCTATTGTAAAAATACTTTTATTTTTGCTCAGTCACACTGAGACAGATACAGGCTGTGTTATTAATGTGATGATTAAGCAATTTTTTTTTCTGGCGGCATAACTTGCAGTTAACAGAGCTGAAGTAAAACCCTAGTTCTTATTATTCTTAACTTAGTGACCATTCCCTTATACATTTTTATTTTTATTTTTATTTACTAATACAATAGCTTGAAATTTGCTGTAGTATACTGAACAAACCATATAATTTCTCTGGTTTCATTTCTCTATCTGTGAAATGAGGTAGAGTTACATCATTTATAAAATACCTGCACTGAATAGAGTGATGTTTTACATATAAATATTGAGACCTCCATCAATTTATACTGGTTAGTTAATTGAAAGGACTCATAAGACTCTGCAGGGTGATCTCGTGAAAGGCTGTAAGAAAAGTAAAGTATACAGCACAATAGGAGAAAAAAGGAACAGGCAATCACAGAACAGTCCATAAACTTCCAGGTACAGCCCTCTGGGATCCTTTTCAACCTCAGAGGACATGCTTCAGATGCAGATTATGGAATACCAAGATCTGTGTGAGGTGGCTCAATGTCAAGTGAAAGCAAGCACACAATTCCAGAGAGGGCCTTTTGCCCACCGATCACACAGCTAAAACCATGGTTGGTCACATTTATACCAAGCATAAAACATCCATTTCTATATCCTGAAAGAATGGAGAGAAGCTGGTGTCTCCCATGGAGTTTTGAGCTTTAAAAGGAACATATAAATCACTAGATAGTGCTATCTCATTCCTATTTTTTGACTGAGTCCTTACCAGACTTCCAGATGTCCCTAGAAATAAGCATAGATTTGCTTCTTTTCCACCCTTACCCTCAAAACTACTAATCTCACATATTGTTATTAATGCTAATGATGAGTATTAAAAGCCTTTGTGGTCAAGACATTTCATACACATTAAGGGCTTTGGGGGTATAAAAAGAGAGACAGACATGTTACTAGATGGGACTATAGATGGAACATAATACTTGAATTGACTCAGAATGATATGTAGATTTATTCAGTTTACTTTTAAAAATGGAGCGGGAGAATGGAGGGATGGTATAAATACACATCTTTTTCCTGCTTCATCCATGCTGAAAAAGTAGTAAAGAAATGAAAACACATTTCCAGAGTTTCTCTTAATTTCAACAAAAATTTTATTCCTAAATGAAATTCCTTTGGAGAGAAAATAAGAAAGGAAGCGTACAATTTTGAATCAGTAGACTAGTCAAACTGATGAGTAAGGATCAGAATACGCTGCCCATCTATGTATGCAGACAAGTATAATAGTATAAATAAATACTTAGGTGATCTTGAATCCCAGAAAAGGAAATTCCAGAATGCCTAAAGAGAAGAGGTCCTAAAAGGAAAAGACCTGAATATGTTAAAACTAGATAGCTCTTGGGAGGTTTTGCTTCTGGATGTTTTTGTGAGTCTAGGCTATAATGTCTATACTGGGAGAAAAATCCAGTAGCTCTGGTTTGGTGTATTTGAAGAAGTAAATCGAGTTATTTGTACAAAGCTGGACATCAGGAATCAAAGAAAAATATCAACCTTCAGTTTGAAGAAGACAATTTGCGTGGAGCAGGATAGGTACAAGACAACCCTTTTTTTTTTTTTAAATTGGGGTATAGTTGCTTTACAATGCTGTGTTAGTTTCTGCTGTACAATGAAGTGAATCAGCTATATGTATGCATATATCCCCTCCCTCTTAGACCTACCCCACCCCCATCCCACTCATCTAGGTCACCACAGAACACTGTGCTGAAAAGCAGCAATGGCAGAGCCTTAGTGGGAACAAAGATAAAAACTGGAAAAGTCATGTTACTTTACATACAACTAGAGAAACTTCTAACATGTAAAGGAAATCAGTAAACTGTGGGAAAAAAAACAACTTACGGAAAACTGGTTTCAAACACCTAATTGTAGAAGATCCTTGTAACAGGGAAAACTGATTCACAGTTCCTCTAAAGCTGTTGCTTTTTCCCTGCTGTATTAGCTTTTCAGAACTAAGCATTACCTGATAGAGAGCATATCAACCTTGAAGTATCTATCCTGCCCATTTGCTTGGTTCTGTTTGCTTTCTGAACTATTTGCCTAGTGAAGTTTCCTGGGCTCCATTGCCAATGTCTCATTTCCTAACACTTTTGACTGTATTACCCTGACCCTGGGTAAGTGCTGATCTCCAACAAGGCCTAAATTGTGCCTGTTGTAGAGAAAATAGCAGCAGTTCTAGCTTGTAGACCCAACCCAAACAGACCCTGAAGGTTCTGGAACTTCTTACCACCATCGGACTCTGGTGAGTCATACTACTGTGGTATATGTCTTTCCTAATGGCTGCTTGGAGGAGACAGGTAACCAACATTAAAAAAAAAAATGGAATTTTGAGCATGAGAGACAGGACAGGAAGGAACTAGCAAGGACTGTTGTGAAGCATGATGGTTCCATATGGCCACTGCAGTAATGTCTCATGCTGCTGAGCATTGAACTAAGCTTTCTTATAAAGCTTTGACTTACTAGTTCAAGTACTGCTTTGGATTATCTTTTCCTCTTTCTCTATTTGACTTTCGTTTTTCCCTGATTCTTGTTGCCCTGGGATTGCAAATCTTTCTCCTCCTTTCCCTCTGACCAAAATTTTAGCACATAAATTTTGCTAATAGCTAGAGGAGCCTGGCTATGACAAGGGGTGTCATTTTTTTCAGTGGGTAAGAACAGCAAAGACTAATATAAATATGTAATATGTATCATAGCTTGCCAGTTCTGTTATATATTAGTAAGAGTTACTTATTAAAGTGCTTTGTAGCCAATGATGTTTCAAAAATGTGTTTAGTAGACTTTTTTTTACTTAATAACCTTAAGTGTATTGCTTTTTTTTCTTCCTTAGAGCATCCATTGAGACTAGCATGTCTGAAACACATCATGAAAACAACAGTTAAAGAGCAGAGATGGTAGAAAACTCAAATTCCCACAGGATCCAGGCAGGTAATGTAAATAAGCAAAACAACCTGGTTGTATACAATGCTAAACTGGAAAGCGCTTGCCCCAGCTGAAATGGAGCACCTTCAGAGGATAGGTAGTATATGGGAATATGTGTTTCAGAATAAGCCAAACACCTAGATTTGTTTAAAAAAATATAAAATCTCCTAATGTTAAAGGTATTGCCACCTGATTCTAATATTTAGAAGTCGCTGCATGATTCAAAGATAATATGTCTATAAACTGGGTTTGTGACCATGGTGAAATTGCCAATGGAGTATTCTGATCAATAGAATGTATTATAGTCATTGAGGCTGAAGGAAAAAAGAATTCAAGGAAACATGTCCTTTCAAGCAGTCACAAGGATCAAGAATATTTCTTACCATTTTATGTCTAGTTTGTGGGGGTATATGCAATGCATTTTCTCAGGTCATCTAAGAATGGAAATCTATCTCAAAGGAGAATTTGATGTCCTTGTTCAGCTTGAAGACACAAGTATACAATGTATCAATTCTACTTCAAGATGTAGTAAACTACTGGTAAGTTGCTTACTCCTTTTTATCCTTCCTTTCTGAACATTGATAATTGGATAAGGATTAGACAAACATTTATAATTATATTTTATGCCTAGATAAGCTTCTTTTATGCAATTGAAATAAATCCTTAAGTAAGTGGCTTCATTTCACAGGAATAATTTTTTTAGAAGTTGAGTTAAAAAGACCATTTTCACCAACAATTACAACCTATTACAACAAAGTTAATGAAGATGATTATTTATAATGCTTCTAAAATCCAATCATATGTGATGTGATGATATGTAAGCAACACCAGAATTAAGTTACAAGGCTTTTGTGAGTGACTATATTGTCAGCTCATTCATGAATTCATTATTTCTACAGCTAAAATATTTTAGTGAAAAAATAATGAGCATTGTGCTTCCGCTAAGTATCAGTCTAACATGGTTGACAGTGCTGTGAGTAGTGTGGTTGGCAGAATTCTAAGATGACCCTCATGATCTCCACCCCATGGTGGTGTTACTGTCATGATCATGTTACATAGAAAAAAAGGATGTTGCAGATATAATTGAGGTTATTAATCTGTTGACATTAAGCTAATAAGATTATCCCAGTAGACCTGACTGAATCACATGAGCTCTTTAAAAGCAGAAAGTTTCCTCAGGCTGTCAGCAGAAGAGAAAAAGAGATTGGAAGTTTGAAAGGTGTTGATGTAAGGGAGATTCCATGTTGCTGAGATACAGGAGGCCTTACAGAGACATTTTGGATCTGAAAGCCATTCTTGGCTGCCAGCCAGCGAGAAAATGGAGACTTTATCCTGCAATGTAAAAGAACTGAATTCTGCCAATTACAATAAAGGAATGAAAGAAAGGAGGTATCTATCTTATATATATATATTTTGTCTTATTACCTAAATAGGAACATCAGTAAAACACTGAATCTAACTGGTAACATGTGGCATCATTATCTTGCTTCTGACATTAATGAGAATGTTTCTGTTTCACCATTCTCTAGTATGCTTGCTGTAGGTTTCTGTTAAATAAACACTACTAGGTTAAGAATGTTTCTTTTCTTTTCCTAAATTTCTAGTAGGAATTTTTTTCTTTTTCTTTATTTTTTACACAAATGTTTCGATCTAAGAATTCTTTATTCTTTAAAAGACATAAAATTCACATGTAAAATCCTTTCTGCCTGTGTCTTTTTGCTGGGAAGTTTAAATCACTAACTAAATTTATTAGAATAGTTTAAATTATATTTCCTATTTCTTTGTAATTCAATTTTTTGCAATTTATATATTTTTAGAAAAGTATCTATTACTTGTAAGTTTTCAAATTTATCTTAATAGAATTGTTCATAGTATTCTTATTAAAACAAAACAAAACAAAATAACCCAAAAAACTAGTTTCAGGGACTTCTGGTTTCAGCTTCTAAATGTAAAGAGCTTGGAAATCATCACTTCTGTAATTACAACAAAAAGTAAGCTTAGCAAATTGAAAAATTAATAAATTTTCTTGGATAAAAAAAGAAATACAGCATAGGTATCTTTAGAAACCATGCAATTCAGAATAGAGTGAAGTGAAATATTTAAAGTATTAAAAAAGGAGAGAAAGACAGCCGCAAAGTAGAAGGACGTGGAATGCATCCCTCTCCACAGATGCATCAGGATTACATCAAAAGATGCAATAATTCCCACAGAAAACCAGCTGAACACCAGCAGAAGACCTCGGACACCAGAAAGGACTGCAAAGATCCTGACATAACTGGGTAGGACAGAGGGGAAATAAAGAAAAGGAGAAAGAGTAGGAGAAGAAAGGAAAGGGACGGGTCCCACACCCTGGGGCAGGGGGAGCTGAAATAGAGGGGAGATTGCCGAATTTGGGGAAATGTCCCTTACCTGACGGGGAAACCCCCTCTCCAATGGGGAATATCATTGGGTCAGAAGAAGGTATTTGGGACTGTTTAAAGAGGGTAAAGCAGCTGATCTGTGGCAGACAGGAAAGAGTGAGAAACACACAGAAGGTCTGCACCACAGCTCAGTGTGTCTGGACTGAGATGTGGGTTCACAGCTGAACAGGGGGTCTGGGAGCTGGAATGTGGGAATCGGAGAACCTGTTTCAGGTGAGAAACATTGTTGGCAGTGGGGAGATGGACTAAGGGGACAGGAGGGAAGAAATCCACAGCAGAGAATGCCCACTGCAGAAAGCTGGGTGGCCATGGTGGTGACTTGCTAGTGCTGACTCACAAGCGGGGAGGGAGCCACGGGTGTAGCCTCTCTCTAGGTGCCTGTGACGAACAAAGGGAGACCCTCTCTGGGCCTGGCTATTGCAGTCGACAAGGAATAGAAAAACCCCTGGTGGGGCTGACCTGGTGTGCCTGCAGCTGAGAGCCAGAAGTCCACAGAGTGGCCAGCTCTGAAGACATTCTGTTTATGCCTGAGCCACTGGCTTCCCTCTGCAATAGGTACCACCACTGCTGCCCAGGCTCCTGTGACCCAGGCAGAGCACTACTGTGGAGCCATATGCAGAAGGGAGGAGCCACGGTTGTAGTCTCTCTCTCGGCGCCTGTGAAGAACAAAGGGAGACCCCCTCTGGGCCTGGCTATCACAGTCCACAAGGGATAACAAAAGCCCCCTGGCAGGGCTGGCCTGGGGTGCCTGCAGCTGAGAGCCAGAAGTCTGCAGGGTGGCCCAGCACTGGAGACCATTCTGTTTACATCTGAGCTGCCGGCTTCTCTCTGCAATAGGCACTGCCACCACTGCCTGGGATCCCGCAACCCTGGCAGGGCACTACTGCTCATTCACTCCCAGGAGAAGGAGCCACTATTGAACCCTCTCTCTCCCCACACACTGGCGCTTACAGGTGAACAATAAGGGAAGCTCTGCTGGTCACAGAGTAATACAAAGAGCCCAAGGTGGGTAGAAGGACACTTAGAGCTGAGACCCCAAGGAAACAAAAATATTATTATTAATTCTATTGATCTGGTCCATTATGTGGTCAGTTCTTGCTTTTTTTTCTTTTTTCTTTTTTTTTTACAATCTTAGTCCTAAGGAATCTATGCATTTTATAACATATTTGAATTCTATTTTTTATTCTATTTCTATTTTTAGCCTTTTTATATATTTCTATTCCTAGCTAAGTTTTTTGTAGTGCTGACTTTATCTCTCCTAACTTCTTTTCTTCTTTGTCTTTTATACATTTTTATTTTTTTCTTTTTTGTTTCATATTTCCAGTCATACTACACTATTCTGTTACCCTGTCTTCTATCCATTTTTACTTTATTTTTTCTTAATATACTTTTAATCAATATCATTGGTCTGCTCTGTTTCCTTGCTTTATTCTCCAGATGACACACTGCTTTGGTTTTTCTTATTAGGTTTTGTCTTTATCTTAGTTCTAATTATAACTGTTTGATTTTATCTTGGGGATCTTCAGTCTCTCTGGTTCTTCTCTTGCTCTTTATTATATTCGATCCTCATTTTCAAAAGTTCCCTGGATTTGTGTTTGTGTGTGTAGGTGCATTTTTGTTAATTTTTTCTCTTTTTTGGTCTTGAATTTTTGTTGGTTCTCTCTTTGATTGTCTGATTGCATACTGGGGTTCTTCTGTCAGCTATTTCTAGTGCTTTATGTTCTATTGAGTTCAGTATTTGTGTGTCTTGTGCATGTATGTGTTTCCTTGATTTAGTATCTGTTTGACTTAACACTCTGCCATTACTCTGGGCTTGGACAGTCATTTTTAATCCCCTTTATTGCCAGGACAAACAACCTCTGAAGTCTGGACTACTCAACCAGAAGCCAAGTAGGAGACTCTGGGGAGGGAGCACTGAATCCAGGATGCTAGACCACTAGAGAGTCCTCAGCCACAGGAAAGATTAACTGCAGAGAATTCTCAAGGAGTCATGTATCAGAGCCTAAGACCTGGCTTCGTCCAACTGTCTGCATCTGCCAGTGCTGGACACCTCATACCAAACTACAAACAAGACAGGAACACAAACCCACTCATCCATACAGACTACCTAAAGCCATATTAAGCTCACAGATACCCTAAAACACACCACCTGACATGGCCCTGCACATCAGAGAGAAAAGACTTGGAGTCACACAGCAGAAAGCTGGCACCAGACCCTCCCACCAGGAAGCCTACTCAAAACACTGGACAAACGCCACCAACAGGGGGCAGAGGGCAGCAACAAGAGGAATTACTACGAGGCAGCATGGGGAAAGGAGACAGAAAATCCTATAAATTAGACAAAATGAGAAAACAAAGAAACACCATGCAGGCAAAGGAGAAAAATAAAAACCCACAAGACCAAATAAATGAAGAGGAAATAGGAAAATTGCCTGAAAAAGAATTCAGAGTAACAATAGCAAAAATGATCCAAAATCTTGATAACAAAATAGAGAAAATACAAGAAACTGTTAATAGGGACTTAGAAGAACTAAAGAGCAAACAAAGAGTAATAAACAACACAATAACTGAAATTAAAAATACTCTAGATGGTATAAACAGCAGAATAACTGAGGCAGAAGAATGAGTGAGTTGGAAGATAGACTGGGTGAAATAACTGCCACAGGCAGGAAAAAGAAATGAGAATAAAAAGAATGGAAGACAGTCTCAGAGACCTTTGTGACAACATTAAGCTCACCAACATTCAAATCATAGGCATCCCAAAAGAACAAGAAAAAAAGAAAGGATCTGAGAAAATATGTGAAGAGGTTATAGTGGAAAACTTACCCAACACAGGAAAGGAAATAATTAAGCAAGTCCATGAAACACAGAGAGTCCCATACAGAATAAACCCAAGGAGAAATACACCAAGGCACATATTAATCAAACTAATGAAAATTAACACAAAGAAAAATATTAAAAGCAGCAAGAGAAAAGCAACAAATAACATATAAGGGAAAACCCATAAGGATAACAACTGATCTTTCTGCAGAAACTCTGCAGACCAGAAGGGAGTGACAGGATATACTGAAAGTCTTGAAAGAGAAAAACCTACAGCCAAGAATACTCTACCCAGCAAGAATCTCATTCAATTCAATGGAGAAATCAAAAGCTTTACAGACAAGCAAATATTAAGAGAATTCAGCACCACCAAACCAGCCTTACAACAAGTGCTAAAGGAAATTTTCTAAGCAGGAAACACAAGAGAAGTAAAAGACCTATGAAAACAAACCCAAAACAATTAAGAAAATGGTAATAGGAACATACATGTCAATAATCACCTTAAATGTAAATGGATTAAATGCTCCAACCAAAAGACACAGCCTGGCTGAATGGATACAAAAACAAGACCCTTATATATGTTGCCTACAAGAAACCCACTTCAGACCAAGAGACACATACAGACTGAAAGTAAGGGAATGGAAAAAGGTATTCCATGCAAATAGAAGTCTAAAGAAAGCTGTAGTAGCAATACTTATATCAGACAAATTGGAAAAAGTGAAGACTATTACAAGAGACAAGGAAGGACGTTACATAATGATCAAGGGATCCATCCAAGAAGAACATATAACGATTGTAAATATCTCTTCATCCACCTAGGAGCACATTAATGCATAAGGCAAATGCTAACAGCCATAAAAGGGGAAAGCAACAGTAACACAATAATAGTAGGAGACTTTAACACCCCATTTACCTCAATGGACAGATCGTCCAAACAGAAAATAAATAAAGACACACAAGCTTTAAATGACACATTAGACCATCTCGACTTAATTGATATTTATAGGACATTCCATCCAAAAACGACAGACTACACTTTCTTCTCAAGTGAACAAGGAACATTCTCCACGATAGATCACATCTTGGGTCACAAATCAAGCCTCAGTAAATTCAAGAAAAGTGAAATCATATCAAGCATATTCTCTGACCACAACACCATGAGACTAGATATCAATTACATGAAAAAAACCGTAAAAAATACAAACACATGGAGGCTAAACAATATGCTTTTAAACAACCAAGAAATCACTGAAGAAATCAAAGAGGAAATCAAAAAATATCTAGAAACAAATGACGATGAAAACACAACAACCCAAAACCTATGGGATGCAGCAAAAGCAGTTCTAAGAGGGAAGTTTATAGCAGTACACTCCTACATCAAGAAATAAGAAAAATATCGAATAAACAACCTAAACTTACACCTAAAACAATTAGAGAAAGAGGGACAAAACAAACCCAAAGTGAGCAGAAGGAAAGAAATCATAAAGCCCAGATCAGAAATAAATGAAAAAGAAATGAAGGAAACAATAGCAAAGATCAATAAAACTAAAAGCTGATTCTTTGAGAAGATAAACAAAATTGATAAACCATCAGCCAGACTCATCAGGAAAAAAAGGGAGAAGATGCAAATCAACAGAATTAGAAATGAGAAAGGAGAAGTAACAATGGACATTGCAGAAATACAAAAGATTATGAGAGACTACAGCAAGAAACTATATGCCGATAAATCTGATAACCTGGAAGAAATGGATAAATTCTTAGAAAAGTACAATCTTCCAATACTCAACCAGGAAGAAGTAGAAAATATGAACAGACTAGTCACAAGTATGGAAATTGAGACTGTGATTAAAAATCTCCCAACAAGCAAAAGCCCAGAGGCAGATGGCTTCACAGGTGAATTCTATCAATCATTTATAGGAGAGCTAACACCTATCCTTCTCAAACTCTTCCAAAATATAGCAGAAGGAGGAACACTCCCAAACTCATTCTATGAGGCCACCATCACCCTGATACCAAAACCAGGCAAAGATGTCACACACAAAAATTATAGGCCAATATGACTGATGAATATAGATGCAAAAATCCTCAACAGAATACTAGCTAACAGAATCCAACAGCACATTAAAAAAATCATACACCATGATCAAGTGGGGTTAATCCCTGGAATGCAAGGATTCTTCAATATATGCAAATCAACAATGTGATACATTATATCAACAAATTGAAGGATAAAAACCATATGATCATCTCAATAGATGCAGAAAAAGCTTTTGACAAAATTCAGCATCCATTTATGACAAAAACCCTCCAGGAAATGGGCATAGAAGGAAATTACCTCAACCTGATAAAAGCCGTATATGAAAAACCAACAGCCAACATCATTCTAAATGGTGAAAAACTGAAAGGATTCCCTCTAGGAACAGGAAGAAGACAAGGGTGCCCACTCTCACCATTATTATTCAACATAGTTGTGGAAGTTTTAGCCACAGCAATCAGAGAAGAAAATGAAATAAAAGGAATCCAAATTGGAAAAGAAATAAAATTGTCACTCTTTGCAGATAACATGCTATTATATAGAGAAAACCCTAAAGACTCTACCCGAAAACTGCTAGCACTAATTTATGAATTTAATAAAGTAGCAGGATACAAAATTAATGCTCAGAAATCTCTTGCATTTTTATACACTAGCAATGAAAAAGCAGAAAGAGAAATTAAGGAAACTCTCCCATTTACCATTGCAACACAAAGACTAAAATACCTAGGAATAAACCTGCCTAAGGAGGCAAAAGAACTGTATGTAGAAAACTGTAAGACACTGATGAATGAAATCAAAGATGATACAAACAGATGGAGAGACATACCATGTTCTTGGATTGGAAGAATCAACATTGTGAAAATGACTGTACTACCCAAAACAATTTACAGATTCAATGCAATCCCGATCAAATTACCAATGGCATTTTTCACAGAACTAGAACAAGAAATCTTACAGTTTGTATGGAAGTGCAAAAGACCCCAAATATCCAAAACAATCTTGCAAGGGAAAGACAGAGTCGGTGGAATTAGGCTTCCTGACTTCAAAATATACTACAAGGTACAGTGATCAAGACAGTATGGTACTGGCACAAAAACAGAAAGGAAGATCAGTGGAACAGTATAGAGAACCCAGTGGTAAACCCAAATACATATGGGCATCTTATCTTTGACAAAGGAGGCAAGAATATACACTGAGGAAAAGACAGCCTCTTCAACAAGTGGTGCTGGGAAAATTGGACAGCTACATATGAAAGAATGAAATTAGAGCACTTCCTAACACCATACACAAAAATAAAGTTAAAATGGATTAAAGACCTACATGTAAGGCCAGACACTGTAAGACTCTTAGAGGAAAACATAGGCAGAACACTCTACAACATACATCAAAGCAAGATCCTTTTTAACCCACCTCCTAGAATCATGGAAATAAAATCAAGAATAAACAAATGGGACCTAATGAAACTTAAAAGCTTTTGCACAGTGAAAGAAACAATAAGCAAGACAGGAAGACAACCCTCAGAATGGGAGAAAACATTTGCTAACGAAGCAACTGACAAAGGATTAATCTCCAAAATATACAAGCAGCTCATGCAGCTTAATACCAAAAAAGCAAATAACCCAATCCACAAATGGGCAGAAGACCTAAATAGACGTTTCTCCAAAGAAGACATACAGATGGCCAACAAACACATGAAAAGATGCTCAACATCACCAATTATTAGAGAAATGAAAATCAAAACTACATTGAGGTATCACCTCACACTGATCAGAATGGCCATCATCACAAAATCTGGAAACAACAAATGTTGGAGAGGGTGTGGAGAAAAGGGAACTCTCCTGCACTGTTGGTGGGAATGTAAGTTGGTACAGCCACTATGGAAAACAGTTTGGAGGTTCCTCAAAAAACTACAAATAGAACTACCATATGTTCCAGTAATCTCACTAGTGGGTATATACCCTGAGAAAACCACAATCCAGAGAAACATGTACCATAATGTTCATTGCAGCACTATTTACAATAGCAAGGACATGGAAGCAACCTAAATGCCCATCCACAGATGACTGGATAAAGAAGATGTGGCACATATATACAATGGAATACTACTCAACCATAAAGAGGAATGAAATGGAGTTATTTGTAATGAGGTGGATAGACCTAGAGACTGTCATACAGAGTGAAGTAAGCCAGAAAGAGAAAAATAAATACCGTATGATAACTCATATATATGGAATCTAAAAAAATGATCCTGATGAACCCTGTGACAGGGCAAGAATAAAGATGCAGATGTAGAGAACAGACTTGAGGACAAGGTTTGGGGGAGGGGGTGAAGGGGAAGCTGGAACGAAGTGAGAAAGTAGCATAGACATATATACACTACCAACTGGAAGATAGATAGCTAGTAGGATGTTGCTGTATAACAAAGGGAGACCAACTCAATGATGGATGATGCCTTAGAGGGCCAGGATAAGGAGGGTGGAAGGGAGTCAGGGGAGTGTGTGGATATGGGAATATATGTATAAATACAGCTGATTCACTTTGGTGTACCTCAAAAACTGGTACAAATGTGTAAAGCAATTATATTCCAATAAAGAGCTTTAAAAAATAAAAAATGAAAAAATGAAACAAATTCCATTTAAAAATGAAAAAAACAAAGTATTAAAAAAAATCTCACTAACTTAGAATTCTATATCCTGAGCAGTTACTCTTCAAAAGTGAAGGAGCAATAAGGACCTTATCAGACATACAAAAAACTGAGGGAATTAATTACCTGCAAAACTGTCTTGCAAGAAACATTAAAAGAAGTTCTTCAGAAAGAAGGAAAATAATATAGTTAAGAAACTTGGATTTACATAAAGAAAGTAAAACTGTTGGATAAGAATACATAAAGGTAAAATATACCTGTAATTTTCTTTTTCTCAGTTGATTTAATACAATTGAGCCTTGAAAATCTCAGAGGTTAGGGTTGCCAACTCTTCATGCAGTTGAAAATTCAAGTACTGCTATCTCTGCCTCAAAAACGAAGGAATTGATAAGTGACTCACCCAAAAGCAGGAATCTGAAACACTATGAATAGTACCTGGACTTAAATCCTACTTCTTTCGATTCCACATATTGTGGTCTCTAATTGAACACAAAGATTTCCCCACACTTAAAGATCTGTAAAACAGAAATACAGGAAATATATTTATTTAAGAAAATTCGTGTTATAAGTGGACCTGCATGGTTCAAACCTTTGCTGTTTAAGGGTCAACTCTAGATAATTTTTTGTTCAAATAAAATAATAGCAATGTATTTTGTGAAGCTAGCAGGTGGATAAGTAAAATAAATGATTGCAATGTTATAAAAGGTGGGAGGGAGAAATTAAAAATATTCTGTTATAAGGTACCTATATTACTTGGGAAGTGATGGTGTTATTTGAAAGTGGGCTTAGTTTAATATACCTTTACATGTATATTGCAAACTCTAGGGCCACCACCAAAACTGTTTATAATTGATATGCTAAAAAAGGAGAGAAAACAGAATCATATAAAACAGAATCAATGAAAACCAGAGGAAACAGGAAAAGATTAAAAAAACAGGTGAAAAAAATTTAAAAAGTTATAAACATGATAGATATTAATCTAACTATGTCAGTAATTACTCCAAATGTAAGTGGTCTAAATACACCAGTGAAAAGACAGAGATGGTGAGAGTGGATATAAAAACAAGACCCAACTGTGTGTTGTCTGCAAGAAATACACTATAAATAAAAAGAAAGACTAACAGTAAAAGGATGGTAAAAGATATGCCATGATGATACTATTCAAAAGTAAGTTAAAGTAGCTATAGTAATTTCAGAAAAAAGAGACTTCTGAACAAGGAAAATGTACCATACTAATTAATGGAAGATGTTAATGATAGAAGAACTGTGCATGAGAGTGGAGGAAGTATTAATATATGGGAATTCTTTTAATATTTTCTCAATATTTATGTTAATATAAAACTCTTCTAAAATTAAATCTATCATTAATAAAAAGGAAGGAAAAGAAAAAATTTTAATGTAATGACAGAAATCAAATTAAGTGCATCAATAATCACAGTAAACTGAATGACATATTTCTTTAAGAAGAAACAATTCTCACTTGAATTAAAAACATAAAAATACTATAGTACCATCTGGCCAGATGGGCCCACACACAAAGAAACAAAAACAAAAACAAAAAACATAAAAATACTATATGAGTATGAAAAGCTTGAAAATAATGGAATGTCAAAATTTATATTAGGTTGATGCTAAATAAAATTTTGGAGATGTAGCAATTCTAATATTACACTAAATATTTCTCAATACACAATGATTTAAGTAGGTTTAAAAAGGATAAAAGGAGGTATTTAATAATAAATGTTCTTGTATACCAGAAACAAATTAATTACAAAAATTTACATACTTAATAAAAACAGTATAAGAAAAGCTTCTGATACATTCATTTGCTTGTAATTTTTTTCCATATCTGTTATTTTTTCTTGATTAACTTTACTACAAATGTGTTTATTCTGTTTTTCAAAGTGTGCTGTATTTGATCACTTTAAATCTTTTATTATTTTCTTTCTTTTAATTAATTGCATTTAGTTGCTAGTTTTATTGTCTTCTTGAATTGATGATTCAATTTATTAATTTTTAGGTTTTCCTCATATTTTTAAAAACAATTAAGATATACATTTTCCTTTAAAGAACACTAGTGCATCTCACAAGATTTGCTACAAAATGCTTTCATTTTCTTCAGTTTTACATAGTTGTGCTTCATTTAGCTAGTGAATGCTTTGAGTATGTGTTTAATTTTCTAGGTACAGATTTTTTTTTAAAAAACTGTTGATTCATTTATTCACTTGAAAGATTGGCTACTTACTGTATGCCACATATTCTAGGTCCTTGTAGTACATCAGTGAAAAAAACAAGCACATTTCTCTGATTTTGTGAACCTTATATTTTACCATATTTAGTGTATTTTCTTATTGTTGACTTCCAATTTAATTGTCAGATAATGGGGTCTATATGATATTGGGTCTTTTGAATTAAGTTGAAAATTTGTATGTAGAATTGAAAAGAAAAAAAAATTTAAAAATATGAGAAAGCTGTTAACTTTTCACCATTGAGCATGACCATAGCTGTGGGCTTATCATACATGGCCTTTATTATATTGAGGTATCTTACCTCTATACCCACTTCATGGAGAGTTTTTATCATAAATGGATTTTTAATTTTGTCAAGAGCTTTTTCTGTATCTGAGATGCTCATAAGATTTTTATTCTTCAATTTGTTAATGTGGTGTATAACATTGATTGATTTGAGGATATTGAACCATCCCAGCATTCTTAGAATAAATACCACTTGATCACAGCATATAACCCTTTTAATGTATTGCTGAATTGAGTTTGCTATTTTGTTGAAGATTTCTGTTTATGTTCATCTATATTGGCCCGTAATTTTCTTTTTCGTGTTATCTCTTTGTCTGATTTTGGTATTAGGGTGATGCTGGCCTTGTAGAATAAGTTCAGAAGCTTTCCTTCCTCTACAAGTTTTGAGAATACTTTGATAAGAATGGGTGTTAACTATTTTCTGAATGATTGGTAGAATTCACCTGTGAAGCCATCTTTCATTTGTTGAGAGTTTTATTATTATTATTATTATTATTATTATTATTATTACTGATTTAATTTCATTACTGGTAATTGGCCTGTTCATGTTTTCAGTTTCTTCCTGGTTCAGCCTGGGGAGATTGTACAATTCTAGGAATTTCTCCATTTTTCCTGAGTTGTCCATTTTATCAGTGTGTAGTTGTTCATAGTAATCTCTTAGGATAATTTGCATTTCTGCGGTGTCACTTGTAACTTCTCCTTTTTCATTTCTAATTTTATCTATTTGGTCCCTCTCTCTTTTTTCATGATGAGTCTGGCTAATGGTTTATCAATTTTGTTTATCTTTTCAGAGTACCAGATCTTAGTTTCAATTGATCTTTTCTATTATTTTTAGTCTGTATTTCATTTATTTCTGCTCTGAACTTTATAATTTCTTTTCTTCTATTAACTTTGGGTGAAAGTAATGTGTTTTTCTTTAGTACAGGGCTTAGAATGAGTTAACTCTAACTCTAATTCTGTTTGAATCTTCTCTAGGTTATAAATTAATTTTGTCTGCTTGAGCTAGAAGATCCTGAGAAGGATATACACAGGTATTCAATTTATCTATTAATGTGTTAAATGCTCTAGAAAATATATTCTGAGAGAAGGACTAAAGGGGAAAGTGTGAAGGAAAAGGAAACTGAAGTAGGAAAAATAAACTGATGCTAATTCATATGTTACCAAGAAGAGTACTGCTTTATGACAAACATCAAAAAGAAAGAGCTCAATGGATATGTCCACTCAGCACACAAGATTACTCTGCAGCAAAATCTTATGTTGAAACCCTAATGCCCAATGTGGCTATATTTGGAGACAGGTCCTTTAAGAAAGTAATTAAGTTTAAATGAAGTCATAAAGGTGTGACCCTAATGCAATAGGAATAGTGTACTTATAAGAAGAGGAAGAGACTCCAGGGGTATGTATGCACAGAAGAAAGGCTACATGAGGACACAGAGAGAAAGCGGCTGTCTAAAAACAAAGGATTGTGAGAAAATAAATTTCTGCTGTTTAAACCACCTAACAGTGTGGTACTTTGTTATAGAAGCCTTAGGAGGATAACATAATAAGGACAGGGGATTTATCTCCCAGGTTCCCACTTGTCTCTTTAATCTATGGGTTAAAGTTTATCCCACTGGGTATCAACTTCCTCATACTTAAAAATTGCATCATCCCTTGGAGAGCAGCTCAGGGACCCATGGTCCTTGTTACAGAGTTTCATCCAAGTCTGGAAATGTCATTATAACTGGAAACTCCAGATGTGTAGCTGGTTGGCTGAGATATGCAGGTGGACAAAGGTGGGTGACTGACACTCATATGACACATGGCTTATGTGCTTTAGGAAGTGAGTCCCTTCCTATAATCTGAGGATATACCTAAGATACGTGTCCTATATAACAGGGGAAGTGTGTTATTCTTGACCTCCTAATTGGAAATCTCATATATATTTTTATTCTCATTTCTATTTTATCTTTATTTTCATTTTATTTGAACATATTTCAGACTTAAATATGCAATGAACTCTTGGGATTATCTAATTTAACACTCTCATTTTAAAAGTGAGAAAAACTCAGGCCCACAGAGATAATAATATTTGTTAATACTAAGGAGTTTGCTTTACTCAATTTGTTTTGTCTTGGAATTTGGTCCTTAACTCATTGTGAAATTCAAGGAACTTCCCAATATTTCATGCTTGTGCTTTATGAGGATATAGCAATAAGGCATGAGAAGCAGTAAGGTTTCAAATGGCACACAAATTGAGCTATTGACTTTTGTTTCCCAAATATGGTATCTAAGATAACAGAACCTGAACAGAATAAGGTGTTCAGTATAAAAGGTAAAGCAGTGATGTTGACTTCAAAGTTAGCAGATGAAAGCAATCACTTCTTTACACTGAATTGTAAAAGGTCAGTTACCAGAGAGAAAAAGCTCAGCTAAGGCTTAGATTTAGTGTCACAGTGTAGCTGGCATTGGATAACCAGGTTAACAAACTTGCCTTAGTAGACTGTCTTTTGTCATTTACTTTTCTGAAAGGGCATATTAAAGTCCAATATGATTTAATTAACATAAATGTATGATTATTAGAAAAATATGTGAATTAGGAAGAATAAAAGGATTATAAAGAAAAAATAGTCATTGCAAATTAAAATTTTAAAAATACCATTTCTTATGCATTTAGGTTAATGAAATTATGAGACTATGATACAATTTTGGTGACCTAATCTTTAAAACAAAAATAACCAACTGTATATAATGCATATTCAGTGTTTGAGAGTACAAGAGCTAAATTACAAACAACACTTAGATTTTGTTCTTTATTGCCACTATAACTAGAAGCAAATCTTACCTATTTCCTCGTTTGATGCTGCGTGAATAGGTGATATTTGGCAGTTCATTCAGAATAGTTCATATGCAATCAGTAGAAACAATGCCATATGCAACAGCTCTTCATTTAGTTTAATTTACTGTAACTCACATGTATTAATATCCCAGTAAGCTCCCTGGTGTCCCATTTCTGGCAGTGTGTGTGTCTCATTTTCTCTGTATGGGATTCCCTTGTGAAATATTTGGGAACTCTATCATGGAAAGCATCAGTAAGGGAAGGATGCTGCTTGGAGGAGTGGTTTTTTAATAGAGTTGGCTAGGTAATTTGTTACTCAAAAGATGAGTAAAAATGTGTAGTTTAGATAAATTGTTTCAACATTTATTATAAAATATATAATAGCATATTGTATTGAAAATAAGACCATTAAATGAATGCAATATCATTTGCTTTTCTTACATTCCTAGATTCCACAAATATTTATTAAGTTCATACTATGTGTAAGCACAGTATAAGCACAGTGGTATATGTTTTAGGTATTCAAAGTGGATTGCAAGAAATTCCATTCCAGTATGATTAGATACCTCCCACAGAAAACAACTATGAATGATTGATAAACTATAGTCATCTATTTATGTATTTATTTATTTACATTAAGATGGCTCATGGAATTTTATTCTATGCAATAGATTGTATTCTATTAATATCATTATTCATTTTTGCTGCTCATTTTATATCAGATTTTTTCAATGGGCAAATCTGGCTCTTGTGTTCTTTTGATTTGTCCTCATTTCAATATTTTCTTACTGAAGACAGCACATTTCAGATTTGCTATTAATTTTCATATCCTAGCTCCAGAATCAGCTTTTGCTCCAAAAACATTTGACAACATTTAGTGGAAAATGGTATTTAGACACCAAAATCAGGGTGATAGGTGTGCTCATTGATACCCATGTCATTGCTTCTAGACCCTCTTAGTGGGCATATGACATATGTAGTAATGTTTTCACATCTATTCATTCATTTTTTCTCTTTCCTAAAAACCATGAGTTCATACTGATACTTTAAATTTCCAAAAGCAAGAAACTGGACTCTCATTACTGTCAATATGTTTACTCATTTACTCAAGACTAAAACCTGCAGAAAGTAGTTTCAAAATTACTAACTCATATGATTACAAAAAGGAATTTGATCTTCATTTACTGTTCTCTTTGTAGAATACATGAATCTTAAGCATTCAGTTCAATTAGTTTTTCCAAATACAAACACTCATGTAATTCCATCCCTATCAAGATATAGAATATTTTTATTACTTTAGAGAGTTTTCTCAGGCTCCTTTCCAGTTGTTACCCTCATTCCAAGCTACTTTCATGATTTTTTTCATTCATATTCCACAATGTTATTATCCATTCTCCTGTTGGTGAACATTTAAATTATTTCCAATTTTTGGCACTTATGAACAAAGTTCCTACAGCTATTCTAGTATAAAACTTTTTGTGAACACATTTTTACTTCTTTTGGATAAATGCCTAGGAATGGAGTTATATAGATTATGTCATAGGCATATGTTCAATTTTATAAGAAACTGCCAAACTTTCCTGTAATTTATTGTTCTAGCTTACATTCCCATTATCAATTTATGAGCATTCCATTTGCCCCACACCCTTGCTTGCATTTATTATTATTTATCTTTTTAAATCTTAAAAATTATAATTGGTGAGATTTGGAATCTGATGTTTATAAATTTTGTTTCCCTGATTTACTAATAATGCTAATTACCCCTCCATGTGCTTGTTGTCGTATGTCTTCTGTGTAAGGTTCTACTCAGTTTGTTTTTTTATTTTTAAATCTGTAGTATCTTTGAGATGCAGGTTTTTGTTTTTGTTTTTTACTATATATAATCTGGGTACAAATCTTTAATCAAAAAATGCTTAGCAAATTTTTTCAGCATCTTTTGATAAGAAAAGTTAACATTTTGGTAAATTATAATTTATCTACTTTTTCCTTTTAGAGATATTGTTTCTGTGTCTTTTCTAATAAATTTTTGCCCATCTCTGAAAATATTTTCCTATGCTCTATTCTAGAAATACTTTTTTTTGGTTGTTTGTTTAAGCTAAGTTTGTACTACCCCAAATTTATTTTTAAGCATTGTCTGAGGTGGGAGTTGAAGTTTATTTTTTGTTTCCATAAGGATATCAAGTGGATCATGCACAGTTTTGAAAATAATTTGTATCCCCTTTTGGAATCCTTTAACACCCTTGTCAAAAATCAATTGACTATATAAACATTGGGCTATCTCTGGACTCTATGTAGAAATTTCTTCATTAGTATAGGTTATGTTAAGACACAGTCAGATAGAGTGTCTCTTACTTTGCTCTTTTTTCTCAGTTATTGTTTTGGTCCCTTTCATTTTTTTCATTTCCCATATAAATGGTAGAATCAGCTTATCAGTTTCTATTTGAAAAGTGCATTTCTTACTGACAGATTATTGATGTTAAACATCTTTCTTGTGTTCATTCACTATCCATATATTTTCTTTAATGTAGCATCTTTTCAAATATTTTTTCCATTTCTAGTAAGATTATTCTTTTTCATTATTGAATTCTGAGTAATTCATATGTTTTAGACACAAGTCCTTTATCAGATATGTGATTGGAAATATATTCTCTTACTCTATAAGTTTTTTTTTTTGTATTAATGGATCATTAGCTGAACATCCTTTTTATTTTTGATAAAGTCCAATTTATCATTTTTTAATGGATATTGCTTCTGGTGTCATATATAAGAACTTTTTTCATACAAAGATTTTCTCCGAAGTTTTCTTCTAAAATATTTCTAGTTAGATGTTTTATATGTGCCTCAAAAATACAATTTTAAATTCATTTTGTATATGGTAAGAGACACAGATTGAGGTCACCTTTTCCCCCATAGAGATATCCAGTTTTTCCATTCAGTATGTCATTCAATTTTGTTATCCATTGAATTGCCTTTACATTTTGGTCAAAAACCAGTTGGCCACATTTGTGTGTGTGTGTCTGTGTGTTTAGTCTATTAATATGGTGAATTACATTGAGTGATGTTTGAATGGTGAATCAGCCTTGCATTCTTGGAATAAACTACTTGGCTATAATATATCATAGTTTTTATATATTGCTGAATTTGATTTGCTAATGTTTTATTGATGAGATTTCCATCTATGATTTTTAGTAATAGTGGCCTGTAGTTTTCTTTTCTTGCAAAGTTTGTCTAGTGTTGATATCAGAGACCAGAGTAATATTGGATTCATAAAATAATTTTCAAAGAGCTTTTTTCTCAGTTTTCTAGAAAAGATTGTGTAGAATTGGTATTTTCTTCCTTAATTGTCTGGTAAAATTTGCTAGTAGACCGTCTAGGCTTGAAGATTTTTGTTAGAAGGTTTTTAAACAGTAATTTATTTAAAAAATACATAGAGGACTATTTAGGTATCTGTTTCTTTTTGAGTGAATTTTGTTTAAGTCTTGCAAGGAATTGGTCTCTTTACTCTAAGTTGGCAAATTTCTGGGCAAAGCATTGTTTGTAATACTTATCCTTGCAATGAGTATCTGTTTGAGTTTGTAGTAAAGTCCTTCTTTTTCATTTATAATAATGGTAATATTGCTTTTTCTCTTTTTTTCATTGTAAGACTAGAGATGTGTCAATATTGTATACTGACATATTTAGTAATTTTTATTTTTAGGTTTTTTCTAGTAATTTTCTTGATTTCTGGGCATTTTAGATAAGATGTTTTAGAATCTCTCTACTTTATGTTCGTTTGAAGTGTATTATTTCTTAACTGTTATGTAGTTAACTTTGCTGAACTGAAATTCAGTTCTCACCTACTTGAAAGAAGGTGAAACCTCTGCTCAGCTTTCAGCTTTACAGCTATGGCATTTCACCTTGAAATCTTCCTCATGCATGTACAGGTTAGGGGTAAAACAAGGATTTAGGTGGCACTTAAATACAATTTTAATGGCTTCTCCCTCTGTGGCTTTCTCTTCCCTGGGATCTCTTCCTTCATTTTCCATCCATTTAGAGAACCCTAAATGTTATCCTCTGCTTCCATAAGGCCAAGGACTGTGACTTTCTACCTGAGTTTTAGCTGCCCTGTACAGCAGGAACTATAAGATATCCTCAAGGTAAAAAGTCGTATAAATGTAGGTGCTACACAGTACAGCACCCTTCTTTCGCAGATCAACTTCCTCTCCTATTTCTGCCTACATTTGGTCATTCTTCAGTGTCTTTAAATAGTTATTCTTTACATTTTGTGCAGAGCTTATAATGGTTATCTGTAAAAAGCCAGGTTGACAATAGTAACTCTGTCATAACTGAATCAATACCTACTCCAGAAATATATGAAAAGCATTTTTATATTGTTTGTGAGCTAAATGATTTGAAATACATATACAAGTATATTCATACCACTTATTTTTTAAAATTAAGTTCTTATCATCATTTTTATTTTTGTTACTTGTTCTTTTGAATGGAGAGATTTTTAAATTTTCTATTCTGGTTGTGTTTTTCTGTAGTTCTGTTTGTATTTTTAATTATCTTTCTCTCTTTCTCTTGCTTTTCTTTTGGTTATACTAGTCATTGCTATGTCATCAGTGCATAAATGTACACATTGTTATACTTGTTCTTATGTAATATAACACTTCTTTTTCTGCTCAGTTGTATTCTTCTTGAATTCTACCTTTGCATCATCTAATTTATTACATGATTTACCATTGCTCATTCTTTTTACTTATCTTTTTTGAGAATGTATTATTTCTTGAAGACAAATACTTTGTAACATGTTGATAGGTTCCCATTTTCTAAACTTACGAGAGTTGCATGTTGGTGATAATCTGTTGCTTAACTACTGGGTAGACATTTATACTAACAGCTAAGTGGATTTTGCATGAGAGCAGGTAATGTAAATTTGCTTGAAAAATTTCACTATGTCAAAATTTTAGTTGTTTTTAATTTTCAAATATGCTGAAGTCAAGTCAATGTATAATATTTTCTTTACACTTCTACACAATATAGGGATTTCATTATCATACTTCATATTATAATAAAACCATTTATTTGTTTCATATGTTTGTCTAACTTTCCATTAATCATTTTGTTTAATAAAATTTTTAAGGAATGAACAGGGATACAGGTACTTTTAGCAGTTTATAATTCAGTTATTAGCAGTAATTTTCATGGTCAAAAGTGGCAAATAGGGATTTTCTTCACTCTTGAATATTCACCATATCTTAGTCCTAAACATGTTATCTGAAAACTAAATTGCATACAAATTTGAATCCTGAAATTATAAAGAAGCTCCTGATGTGATTTATTTATTAGTTTTCCTTAAGCATGTTGTAATTTAATAATCTTTGACACATTTTCCCTGAATTAATTTTTAATATCCAGTTACAAGTCAGAGTTTTAAAATCATAGTTAATACTAACTTGATTAAATGTTAAAATAGGCAATACCAAGTTTTTAGTCTTGATACATAATCACTTTTGTGTTTAACAGGTGATGAAATATTCCATGATCAATATTTTAGTTAAGATATCATTCCTTTCAGAGTATCTGCATATATTTATATAAATGAAAAGCAGAATGTCTGAAAGAAATTAAGTCTATTTTAAGGTGTTTGTATTCATGTTGAAATTGACGATTAGGTAAGGATATATTATTTTTTCTTAATCTTTAAAATGTAGTACTCAAGCAATAACAGAGATGATATAGTTAATTTTGATTTAATTAAAAATTTTATTGGTTTGTGTCCGTAGACCTCTGGTGTTCAGCATTATCATAATTATAAGACAGTTATGACCACCCACAGGGAATGTACCACTATGCTTGAGTCTAATGGTTAATCAAACAAACTTCAGAGTCTCTTTTCTCTTAACAGAGAATTAAAATAAAAAGCATAAAGCATGACTATAAACAATACGAAAAATAAGAAAGGTCTAGAAAATATCCTAAGGATGCATATTCTAAGTAATTTTTCACTAGACAAAAGAGAGAAACTTTGCTTAGTATTGAAACATAAAGCATTGATTATTAAATTTAGGAAACCTGAATTCTAGATCTGTGTCTGCCACCTATCAGGAATATAGTTTCAAAACAGTCACTTAAATATTTGAACTCCATCTGTAAAATAGGAATAATGATACCCTTTCTCTCTCCCTCACGGAGTTATTGTGAAAACCAAATCAAAGAGTTTTAAACTTAAAAACACTTTCTAAAACTGCCAAGAAATATGTAAAACTGTTTTTTATTTGTAGATATAGCTATTTCTTACATATTTCTTTATATTGTATTCATTTATTATCTTTTTAAGTTATTTAATATTTTCTACTCTATTTTCCATTGTCTCAATTTCATAAGAATGTGAAGGAATATTCAACAGCTTGCCATATTGCAAAGTTTTAGTATGATAAAACAAGTGTGATATAAAAATGCAATAATCAAAGAGAAAGCAAGCAAAAACACTTGTCCTTCTAGACCATACATTTCTCATCTTCATCAATCAACCAAGATATTCTTATCTATTTGTACTCATGAAAAATCCTTATCTACTTCTGTGATAGATTGAAAAACAGATACATGCTATTTTGCCAATTCTTATGGAAAGATGTCGTCTATTTTCAGTCTCTTCAATCTGCTCTAGTCTTTGACTAATATAATGTAGAAATCACATTGGGTAAATCACCCAGCTTAACTCTGCAGAGGTCTTGCCGCTTCTGCTTTCACCCTTTGAAATGTTGCCTTATGGCGGGCTGCCATGTTAAAAAAAAAAAAAAAAGCCATTCTAACCTAGAGGAGAAAGGGAGGCCACATAGAGGAAAACTGAGCCAGAATCAAATTCCAGATTAGTTAGTGAGGTTATCTGAACATTCTAGCCCAGCAGTCTGTATAGTGACAGGAATCCAGCAGAGGAACTATATGACCAATCTTCAGATTTGTGAGGAATAGCAATTTATTAATGTTTTAAGCAACTAAATATGAGATGTTCTATTACACAATAGATAACTGATAAAATTTTGAAGGAGTGAGGTAACACCTTGGCAATATCATTATTTTCCCTATCTGTTTAGTTTTGAACACATTGTAGCTAATGCAAAAACTTTTTGTAAACTAAAATAAAACTTTGACAGTGCTCAGTTTATTGTTGGCTCTCAGTCAAATGATGTAAATAAGTGATGACTGAATACTAATCAGCAGTAATCGTCCAATTCTGCGTATATAATTTCAGCTTTAGTCCTACTGATAAAATAACTATTTCTATTTCCTTCTTCAAGAGGAGTAAAGGTCATTAGGTGTATAGATTTTTGCTCCAAGTGAAAGATTTTTGCTTTGTGTTCATGACTATATGGTGCTCTGGTCTTAGTCTGGTTGTATCCTAGCTTTACTAGACTTCTCAGTGCAATCAGAGCATTGCTTAGACATATCTAACTGGTATGTTGGTTTTATATTATCACAGATGTTTGGGGTGAGAGAAGCCTAAATTGTATAAGAAGCAATACTTTAAATCAGGGGGATTTTAAAAAATCTAAGTTTACAGATTTATTGGCATTATTGTTATATTCAGATTCAATATAGATATTATAATAATTACTATTACTTTATAATAAAAAGAAAAGATTACAGGAAAATAATTGAGTGGCTTTTTTAAATAGAAATATCTTACAATGGTGTTAGTAGGTATAATTCTTAAGGAATAACCCTCTGGTCAGTTTTGAAACTAATCCTCAATAAGAAGTAAACATATTAGGAATATTCTGAATAAATGGGGCCATTTCCTTTTTGCTAAATATTCATTTCTTAAAGATTAAGTTGATTACCTGTGAATCCTAAAGTTCCAAATCTGTTCATTTGCCAAGACTTAAATCCATAACCTTTCTAATGACTCTTGGGCCTGAACAATGATTCTTGAGAGAATTTATTATGCTACTTTGAAAATTATGCCCAAATTAGGAGAAGAAAAGTCGATACTGGAGCAAGAATGCTATACTTTGCTTGCCTCAGAACTTTTTTCCCTTTCATTTTAATGCCGACAATTAGAATTTACCAGGAAGGGCACTGTAATCAGATAATGTCGAAAGTTCAAGTCATATTTATGAGATGCGGTATGAGAAAAATCTTAGTTTCCTCATCTTGGGACTTAATGTATTCTTCAGGAAGGCTTTTTTTTTTCCACTTGTAATTTAATGTTTTTATGTAACAAGTATATCTCTCTTTTGCTTCTTTTAAAGAGTCGTATTAAGATAAATTGGCTTAGCTGATAATTTATCAATTTTCAGTGCAATGTGACCAAACTTAGGGAAGGTTTAAGTGCCTCAATTTGAGTTCCATATCATCCATACTCCAATCTTTCAACAATAGGCTGAAGGAACAAAGTCTTTATTTTTGGAAAACAAAAGCTATATTATACTAATACAAATTTAAATAAATAAAAATAGTCTTAAATTTCCATGCAGATAGGATATATTGCAGATGAAAGGGACCACTTTATTATAAGGATTGGTAGCAATCCAACTATCTAGAGTGGATAATGAAATTAGGAGGAAAGAGAATGTTATGTGACAATTCCAGATTAGTTAGTTGCACTAAAATCTTCATAAAGTATCTTAATTTTTAACAAAAGTTGGAATGGAAACTAACATTGGTCCCTGGCCTTGAAGTCACTTCAAATCTGAATATTTCTGAACATTTCTGTATGGTATCGTGTTACTAAATACACTGCAGATAGGTTCCCCTACACTGATCTTTTTACTGTCTCCATAGTTTTGCCTTTTCCAGAAAGTCAGGTATTTGGAATCTTACAGTATTTGGTATTTTCAGATTGGCTTCTTTCACTTAGTAATATGTTTCTAAAGTTTCTCTATGCCTTTCATGACTCGATAGCTCTTTTATTTTTAGTACTGAATAATATCCCATTGTTTGGATGTATCACAGTTTATTGATCCATTCACTTAACAGAAGGGCATCTTGGTTGCTTCCAAGCATTGGTAAACAAAGCTGCTATAAACATCCATGTGCAGGTTTTTGTGTGGACATAAGTTTTAAAATCCTTTGGGTAAATATCACAGAGTGCAATTGCTGGATTGTGTGGTAAGAGTGTATTTAGTTTTGTAACAAACTGCCAAGTGGTTTACCAAAGTGGCTGTACCATTTTGCATTCCCACTAGCAATGAGTGAGAGTTCCTGTTATTCTACATCCTCACCAGTATTTGTTTTCAGTGTTTTGGATATCGGCCACCTAATAGGCTTTAGTGGTAACTCATTGTTGATTCGCATTTCCCTGATGACATATGATGTGGAACATCTTTTCATATGATTATTTGCCTTCTGCATATCTTCTTGATGAGGTATCTGTTAAGATCTTTGACTTGTTTTAATTGGGTTGTTTTCCTATTGTTGAGGTTTTTTTTGTGTATTTTGAAATATATAAATATAAATATAAATCTGTCTTCTATCAGATATAATTTTGCAAATATTATTTCCAACCTGTGGCTTGGTTTCTTATTATATTGTTAGGGTCTTACACAGAGCAAAAGTTTTTAATTATAATGAAATTTAGCTTATCAATCATTTCTATGATGGATTGTTTTTTGGTGTCTTATCTAAAATATCATCACCATACCTAGTCACCTAGGTTTTCTCCTATGTTATATTCTAGGAGCTCTTTGACATTTAAGCCTATGATCTATTTTGAGTTTAATGTTTACAAGAAGTATAAGATCTGTCTGGATTCATTTTTTTTGCATGTGAATGTCTTGTTCCAGCATCATTTGTTGAAAGACTATCTTTGCTCCATTGTATTGAAACTGAGCAGGACCCTGTGGGGCCCTCCTGGGCACAAAAACCCTTCTGTGTCCCCCCATTGCTTGTTTGTAGGAAAAAGGTTTCAGCCTCCTAGACCTTTCCTGAATTCCAAAGGGCAGATTCAAACACTTGCTAGTTAGAGGAGTGAGGGAATACAGAAACAAAGGGGAGACCATCAAGAACAATAGTGCAGTCAGGGTCAGGGTCCTGGTTCCTCCTCAAGGGATATACATAACAATTGGATACAAATCTCTGAGTTCTTCTGCAGGAACTAAGGCCCCTACCCATGTGGAGGATAGTAGCTTCAGGCTGAGCACAAGCATGTGGAACCCAGATTGGTTAGAACCTAAAGGCTGACAATTGAAATTCCTAGAACACGAGCTTGTTACCTAACCACCAACCAATCAGAGGAAGGTCACACCGTGCAGACCTCCCCTGTCACCACCCCAGCTTTGCCTATAAAAACTCTTCCCTGTAAACCATCAGGGAGTTTGGGTCTTTTGAGTGTGAGCCACTTGTTCTCCTTGTATGGCCCTTGCAATAAACCTTTCTCTGCTCCAAACTCGAGCTTTTCAGTTTGGCCTCACTGTGCATCAGGTATATGAACTTGGGTTCAACAACAGTATTGCCTTTGCTCTTTTCTCAACGATCAGTTGTGTGTATTTATTTGAGTCTATTTCTGGACTCTCTATTCTGTGTCATCAATCTATTTGTCTGTTCTTTAGCCAATACCACACTGTTTTGCATACTGTAGAGTTATAGTGAGTCTTGAAGTTGCGTAGCATCAGTCTTCTGACATTGCTCTTCTTCAACCTTGTATTGGCTTTCTGGGTGTTTTGTCTCCCCATATAAACATTGTTTATCTTTTTTTTTTTTTCCTAACTGAAGTATAGCTGATTTACAATGTTGTGTTAGTTTCAGGTGTACAGCAGAGTGAATCAGTTATACATGTACATATATCCACTCTTTTTTAGATTCTTTTCACATACAGGCCATTACAAAGTATTAAATAGAGTTCTGTGTGCTGTACAGCAGGTCCTTATTAGTTATCTATTTTATACAGTAGGATAGATTCTCCGTCATTGCCCATTCCAAAAAAAACCAAAATGACTTTAATGTGTCAAAATTTTTCTTTACATATAGCACACTTTCTGGATACTTGTAGTATTCTTTTTAAACCTTTAGTTTTTGCTCAGTTCTTCATAATTTCCTCATTTGTTTTGGTCTCATTCAGGTATTCCACTTTCACTTGAATAAGTTTTTAAAGGACTTAAAATTTTGTCTCTCTCATTCTCTCTTCCTGTTCTTTCTTCCCCACACAGCCCCTGCTTTCTTATGTTCTTTTGTTTCTCAACATTCTTTGAGAGTGAGGCCTTAGATTAAAGAGTGCTTCACACTTTTTAAATAGCATCAAAATGTTGTAAAGATCATAAACACATGGATGAAAGTAAGAAGAAAAAAATAGATGCAGTCATTAAACATTACATATTAAAAGCAAGTATTTCCTTTTATTACAAAATTTCAAGTAACCATTTAGTGTTTTCTCAGAATTCTAGTCTCTATATCGAAATACAGAAAATTTAATTTTTCTGAAAAGTTCATAGTTTGTTATAGTTTTCAGGTCAATTGCTATCACATTAATTCTGTCAACATAAGACCCTTATTAAAATTAAACTATATTTCTTGAAACAAACATTTTCAGACCAAATTCCAAATTATCAAATCATGTTTATTGGCATAAATTGATTTAGAAAAAAATGAATTAGGTCCATAAACTAGTTTCTACAAGATCACTGTAGTAAATTTTACTGTTATATTTTCACAATTAAAATTTGCTATATGACTACTACAGACAGCAATCAGTGAATCTCAGCTTCATCAAACTAGAGGTTGGCAGTTCTTCATGCAGGGGATTGGATTTAGAAATTTCTTTGCCTTGTGAACTGACAGAGTGCAAGTTGATTGGCCTTCAGGCCTGGGATCTTGGGTCAGGCCTTTGATAAAGTTCAGTGGCTAAGAAAGAGGTCACTGATTGCTATTTATAATTTGTTTTCTGATAATTTTATCATGCACACGTACTCAGAGGCCATGGGTTGCAGTTCATAAATTGAAACAAATGAATAAAAATATGTAAAACTAATTCTGTCACTTTTCAAAGCACTACGATATTTGTTATATTCATTTAAATCAGTATGACTTTATGCATTAACTCTAAAGCTGAGATGGACAATAGCAAAATATCATCCTGTGTGCACTCCTTTATGAACTTTCAGATACAAGTACTTATAAAAATGACATTGATAAAGAATTGCAAAAATCAACAGAAAATGTAAAAAGTAACTCTTCATGTGAATCTGACTCACAATTCTTCATTGTTATTTCTTTAGTTTCTTGATGCTCAAGAATTTAAACAATTATTTCATCTCTTTCATATGCATAATAAAATATTCCATCTAAAACATATCATATATGACTTTTTAGACTTGTCTTGGGTAAGCATTCATCACTATTTTTCAAATTTCTTTATCGATAAATTCTGCCAATACTTTTTTGGGGCCAGATATTCTATTTTGCTTTATTGAAAAACACAATTCTATGTTGAATTTCCTGTAGTTTTCTTAGCAAATTTTATTTTATATTTAGTTAGGAGAATTCTTAATAGCTTGGAAAACAGAGTATATAGCCATAGAGTAAAAGAATATTTTACTAAAAAAGACAATAAGAATAAACTTTAAAAAACAAACAAAAAGAATACACATTAATTAACTCAAAATACCAGTAGATATTATAAAATAAGAGATCAAATTAATTCTGAAATGCTTTCTTTCATTTGTATTTTCCTTTGCTTGATTTTCGTGAAATTCTGTGTTGATGAGAAATACAGGGTCATTTCAAACAATGATGATTACATAACACAAGTCTAATCAAGTTGAGAACATAAAAAAAGGCTAGAGATCAGGAGTGTAGCTATTTCTACCGTGGCTTTACTATGTAGAGGACATTGTGAGGAAAGCTTTCCTTAGAATTATATTCTCGAAAAGCTGAAAGCAGGTAATAGCACACAGCAAATAATATACAACCTTCAAAGAAGTATGTATTTGGCACTGTAAGTCAATATTTGATCTCAAATTTTGGACAGATAGGATATCCATTACTAGGGATCACTCATTGCTGTGTTCCCTTTAAGTATAGGTCTATACCTGGTTTAAAGAAGTGTGATGTGTTTAAATGACCAGAATTTTTTTCTGAATAATGCAATTTAAAATACATTCCTATTAAGATGTTTGAATGTCATGTAGAAGATGAGCATGGAATTAGATGTAGGGTGTTGATGCTTCTTATTTTAGCACATAAACTAAACTTGGTAGAAAAGATTACTCTAATGGTTAAATGACTGTTACTAGAGAAAGCGGTGTTTCTGAGAAAATAGGTGATCACACAGAGTGACCAATTTTATTTGGCATAAGAATCCACAGTAAGAAAGACTGACGTGCACAAATCAGACTTGGTGTTACCACTCTTAGTAGGGAGGCTGAATAACACTGTAGTTAAAAATGAGAGCATTGGAATTGGACTGTCTCTATTCCAACTTTGGCTCTGTCTCAGTCTAGCTCTGTACTAACTGTGGGGAAGTTACTTGAGTTCTCCAAACCCCAGCTTCCTTATGTGTATTATAAATTGGGACTAAAAAAGCAGTCAGTGTAAGGAGTAAAATAGATTGTATGTATAAATCTCTTAGAATAGCGGCTGGCCCATGTAAGTGTCCAATAGATGCTAATATATTAAATGTTACTAAAGTCTCACACTATTCCATAGTATGGTCTTTATGATGAGATTTAACATACTATACAATAGAATGTTTATATGCTCAGTGTATAGAAACTGTTTTATAGACATTAGTTGAAGATTACTGTTACTTGTGTCTCCAAGCCTAATTTCTCCCTCAAGGGGAAGCAGTATTTCCCATGGAGTTTAGGACCAACTATTAAAGCTGTAAAGTGATCAAGCAGCTCATAAACCATACCCTCGTGATGGTTGATATGTTTCCTTGCCACACTTACGTAGATTCAGCCAATGAGAAAACGAGGAGCCCAAAGGAATCCACAAAGTATATTACATAGCAATTTTATAGACTCACAGACAAACCTGGAGCTATGCCTTAAATTGCGGTAGACCTGCATGCTACTACAACTAGGAATATGGATGAGAAATAGTCTTGTGTGAACTCTTCCATAAAAATATAGATAAGAAACTGCATGCACTAGTCATGTATCAGTATTTGCAGGGCATTTCACCAAAACTTGCTTCAGATTGTAGTCAAGCATCGCCTGTTGATTTGTATGGTTACATGCCTAGTCTCTGGGTTACCATAGCAGATTTGTATCCCTACAAAACCATTTAAATTAAGAGAACCAAAAGCTGGGGAATATTACTGACCTGTTTCAACCTCTTTAAGAGCTTCCCAAGTTCAATATCCATTATTATAAACACAGCACTGTCACCATGATGTTGCTGTGCTTGTACCTCCAAATTTGAAATAAGGCTCAGAAGGACTGAGTCTCTCCTTCTCCTCCTCAAAATATATATTCCATCAATACTAAGATGCTCTAGTTTTCTGACATGAACACTTCCATGCACTTTCGGGCATGCTACTCTTTCTTCTCAGAATTTGCATCTGCCAATACCCTTTAAATCTGATGGACTCATTTATTATTTAGAAGTATCTTAAATTCATAAATATGCTCTTCTTTTCTACTTTCTCATCAGATGATCCTTACTGTCCTGTGCCTTGGATATATTTCTGTTGCATTCACCACACTAAATTATTATTTCTCTTTACATATTTATCTCTGTGTAACACCTTTGAACTTCAGTCCATGGTTCATGGTTTTGCTTTCCTGCCACAGAGTTCTTTAAGTTTTTGTTAACTTGAATTGAGTTGAATTTAATTATATTGAAGTGTGGTGTATTTTTCTATGAAAATGTCCACACTCTTCCCTCATTTTCCTTCTAACCAATGACAGGTATTTGAGAGAGAGACAGGTTTAAGGGCACATTCTTTTGAAATGGAGCAGAAAAATGTTAAATGATCCACAAGGAGATCAATGCCTAGAATTAGACCTAGAAGCATAATACGCTTTTTGATCAGAAATTACCCTTTTTTTCCCTTTGAGATATCTACTTTCCTTTCCCGATTTCTCTCTCACCATTAATCTGTTTTTTAAGAATTTGCTGTGTTCGACTGCCTGCATGCTTCCTTTCTCTTTTGCTCCTGCTGTTCTTGCACTTCAAATCCTGCTGCCCATGAGTTTCCTTCACTTGGCTGACCACATTCATCATCTGAGACTTAAACCTAGTGTCCTCTAGGAATGGCTCCTTGACATCCTATGGTTGAGATGTCTCCACCTGTTGTTCTCTAAACCACCTGTGCCTACCATAATACTCAACATTTTTCACTGTACTCTTCTCTTTTAAATCTCCTCAACTAGACCATAGATTCTTGTGGGCAGGCACACTATTAATTACTCATGTTCCCAGACTAGCCTAAATCTGACTTACAATGGATGTCTAAAAACGCTTACTAAAGGAATGAAGAGTACAGATTGTTTAGGTTCTATCTTCATAATTTTAAATCTCTAAACATGCATCTCTTTTAGGAAATGTGCCTTTTTTTCTTCTCAGTGTGTCTCCCATCTACATGAGATACTGTCATGGCTAATTTTACATTAGTAGCAAGAGGTTAACACAAAAAAATTAATTAACTAGTTTTAATAAATTATAAAGTAATATATATGCAGATAGTGTAAGGAAATGTAAATTAAAAGTGAGCCTTCTTATCATGATAGATAACCATATTACCAGTTTCTTGTTTGTATTTCTAGAAATGTTAATATACATAAAGCATATATAGGTAGATATAAATATACATATTCACATAGGCACAAATACACAGACATACATACATATGTTTGTTTTGTGTATACTTTTATACAAATAAGATAATACTATGTTTATATCTTGGAAAAATTCGTGTTAACTTACGTAAATCCACTTCATTCCTTTTATTGGCTGTATATTATTCTATTTTATGTATCTTTCATGATAGATTTAATACCCTCCTACTGGGTAGTTGGGTTGTTTTAATTTTTTTACCATCATAAGTAATACTGCAATGAATGCTCTTGCATGCAATTCTTTGTGAAGTGAAAAAATTTTCTAATTAAAGTAATATAGGTTTTGGATACATATTTCTGAATTAACCTTAAGAAAGATTACTACAATTCATACTTCTATCAAGAAGAGAATGTCTGTTTCTCTACACTCTCACTAATTTTGTTATTCAATTATACTAGGGTGATCTCATGTGTTTTAATTAGCATTAATTTACATACGAGTGAACAGGAGTACTTTGCATGTAATTAAGGATTTGTATTTCTGAAGCACATTGGTTCTTTGTCTTCGTCTTAGATACTATTATATCTCAGTTTTTCTCTGCTTTAAAGCTCTCCCAAAGTTTGTGTTTTCATCTTTTGATCTCTAGTTCTCTGTTCATTTTCAAAGCTCTAGTTTCCAAATCTTATTTGAAATATAAAATTGCTTTATATAAGGTCAGTTTTCCAGTTTTGCCATTATACTCATTCCATTAGAAAGGATCTGAGACTGATACGGACTTAATGTTTTCTTTCTTTTTTTAATAATTTAGTGAAATTTGAACACTAAATATTTCCTATGGGTTTTGATTTCCAACCTACCTACCTAGAATTAATAATACTTATTACCTGTTCCACAATTACAGGGAAAAAAAGCTTTCAAAGTTAAGAAACAGTCTAAATGTAAGGTATAAAAAGAATATTCGTTTAAAAATATGCAATGCTCCCCGAATTTTTGTGTCATCCTTGCACAGGGGCCATGCTAATCTTCTTTGTATAGGTCCAGTTTTAGCATATGTACTGCTGAAGTGAGCACTAGACTTAATTTTTCTAATCATCGATGTCTCTGCTGGTATAATGTGTGTGTTTGTGAGCAAATGTATGTGTGCTCCATACACACGTACACATAAGTTGTTTTACTGCTACCTGAGTGCTTTACCTGTGCTGGAGTTGGACTTGATGAAAAGCACTAAAATAAGCTACATTATAAGTTTTGTGTATGTGCTGAGTCTTCAAAATATTTCACTTATCTTTATCCAATCCTAAAGTAATAAAGATAAACTGGAGATAACTTTTAATTATTTTTGTATTTTGGTAATTTCTTTTTTTATTGACATATAGTTGACTTACATTATTTAAATATTAGTTTCAGGTGTACAACATAGTAATTTACTATTTTTATAGATTATACTCCATGTCAAGTTATTATAAAATATTGGCAATATTCCCTGTGCTATACATTACTTCCTTGTATCTTATTTGTTTTATACTAATTTCTCAATATTCAGTCCTACATGTATCTTAAAACATTAGATCACTTGCAGTAAGAAAGCTCTTGTTTTGGAAGATTAGCATCTTGCTTTTACCACCCTATTTTTAAAATATATTTAAAATTTTTGCATCTTAAAGCATTTATGCTCATATATTAGCTTCTTTTAAACTATAGTTGAAAGGAAATGTGTATGTTGTTACATTTTGCATAAGTAAACCTCTCTCCTCCTCTCTCTCTTTCTTTCACTGTCTCTTTCTCTCTCCTAAAAGAAGGCAGGTACACAAGTCAAGAGGAGAAAGGTAACTGACCCCTTGACCAAGTTGTTCTGTTTGGCGAGGTTGTACCACATTGCCCTTGTGAGGTTTACAGTAGAGGCGGAACAGAGGTCTGGAGTAGAGGGACTAACAGTGTTAGGATCAAAGGCCTAATTGTCTGTTTTCTTGAAGTTAGGGTTATTGGCAGCTGCCATTATACCATCCATGCTGCTGTCACCCAGCAAAGCCAACCAGCATGCACTAATTGCAGTGGCCTTTTCATCAAGTAAGATCATCCCACTAAACACAAAGAGCTGTCTTTCCATTAGCACAGACAGTAGCCAGCTAGATCAGCTGGGCTCCTTGAGTATGATTGGACTGTCATATTGTTATGATTTGTTCAAGTTTAGAGCATTTAGCAGATACCCTTTGCACCTCTCTTTGTACCTGAATACTATAACCTGACTGCCCCTATCATTTAAGAGGGTACTATAGCTTTTCAAAGTTCAGCAGCACACAATTGCAGGCAGGCAACTGGTTTCTGACAAGAGATCAATACTGTCCTTCCAAACGCTGGAGTCAAGCTGCTGGGTCTGTCAGAGGGATGTGTGCTGTAATTGGATCATGGATGCTGCGAGTCATCTGAGTTTCCCTTCAGCACTGTCACAGCTGTCAGATGTCATCCCTTTGTACAGCTGTCACTGCGGGAGGGTTGGGGCTCTTTTTCCGTTCTAACCCAATGCAAATGTCCACTTAGCAGATGAATATTGAAGATATTAGACACTTCTTTATGCCTTTATGCAAAATAAAGATCTGTGTCATCTCTGAATTTCATGGAAATAAGTTGCAATTTATTCACTGTGAGAAAAGTGAAGTGAAGCCTGTAAAAATGAGAAATTATTTGGTTCAGGCTATTAAAAAAGGGAATATTTTACAGAATAAACAACAATATGCAGATATTTTTTTCGAGAGATGGAAAAACTAATACTGTGCAGTGTTTAGAATGGGCACCTAATATGTGGAATATATATATATATATAAGATATATATATATCTTTTGCTTCACTTGTATTCTCAGAAAAGGGAAAAATCTTGAATAGATTTAGATCCTTTTAAATTGTTAACATTTATTGAAAAATATAAACCCAATATCTGTTTTAAAGTAACAATACAATAAGATTTCAGCAATGCAGTTATAATTTAGAATCAGGTCAAGGAGTCTCAAGGAAGTGTTTAAGACAGGAAGGGCAGTCTCAGTAAGCATGAGTATGACGTTTTGGTCACTAAAACATTTTTTCTAAGTTACTACAAGTTAAATAAGAAGACATGTCCATAGCTGGCAAAATAATTGCTTAGCCAATGAAGTGGCTTCTATCAATTTCAGTCAATTTTGCTTTTGTCTAAATTAAAGAGAACAGTCAATAGAAATGCATTTTATTTTATTGTACTTATTCTTATAACATTGTGTTTTTAAAAATAATGAATGAGTAACTTCCGGAATTGCACAACTCGAGTCATGTACACTTGTAACATGTAGTGAAAATGAAGACATGTCACCAGTGTGGTTTTGGCAATTGTATTCTTAATTCAGGAATATCCGTTCATCATACTGCAGTCGATCTGTGAATTTCCCTAGACTATCCTACAATAAAGTACAATCTTTACTTTTTTTAAAAAAATCATTTTCTTCCTGTCTCGCTAAGCTGATGTCAGAATCATTTTTTGGATGGCCGACAGGGTAATTTTTGATCTGGGTGGCTGACTTCCTTTTTCTTGAGGTCCAGACCACATACCACCTTCTCTGTCAAGCAGGCAGCCTGCACCAGCCCCAGTGACAGGGTAGCATGAACCTTATTTTCCAATATCTAACTTTAGCATTCTATCACCCACCAGGGTACTCACTGGGTCAGCCCCTCAAATATCCAAACTTTTCCCCTCCATCTGGCCTTATGAGGTGACTTTCACCTCATTTGCAGTGGCTCAAGTTTTTTGGACCCTAAAATTAGTGGCTGCCAAAATCAAAACATAGACATTTGACCCACATTGTGGGGTAGGGCAGTAGGAAAGGAGGGAACCAACCACAAGAAAATGCACATTCATTTAAAAGACAGTGTGTTTGAAATGATTGTAATATATGCTAATCAGGATAAGAAGTATTGCATTTCTCCTTGCCTCAGTTAGCATTTTTCTCTCATTGTAATTTTACTTTTACAAGAAGCAGGATAAAAATCCTACAACTATTAAAATGTTTTACTCCTATAGAAAGAATTATTTAGTAATCAAATTTAAGTTGACTATCTCTGGTATAGTAAAATGGTCTTCAATAGTTACTTGGGCAGAAAATATAAGAATGAATGAAGTAAAAATTTTAAACTTAGTTTCTTAAGGTTATTCTTCTGCAATGATAACTGTGAACTTTATATGCAACTCCAGTGACTCAAGTAGGCACCCTCTTTTTTTTTTAACATGGTTTATGGCTAATTACATCAGAGATCCAAAACAGTCTTTTTTACATTTGCATTAATAAGGGTGTCACGTGACCACGTTGAAGTAGAGGTATACATCAAAGGTAGATTAAAGGTTGGTTAAACATCAAACCATGTTCCATATGTAAATTTATAGCAATGATGTGCTGTAGAAAGATAGCTTACCCTCTATTTCTCTGCTACTAAATAAAATTAAAAATTCACAACTCTGGTTTATGGGATTTTAAATGAATTTGATCTCTCTTTTGGGCAGGGCAAATAAGTGTTTTGTGATGTATTATTTTATAAAAAAAAAAAAAAGACCATCGTTCTGGCTCATTTAATTTTGCGAGTGAATGATCTAAGATTAACTACAGACTAGTCAGTGCAGTTTAAAAGCTGAAAGCAATTTTCAGCCATAGATGGTAATGCCACATTCAGTCCACAACCGAATGACTCTAAATGACTAAGCTTCGAGGTCTTTGTATATGACCACAGGGCCTGATAAAGCCATAGGAACACAGTAAAAGCACAAAAATAGTTCCAATTTATTTGGTGCCATCACCTTAATGAGATTAATACAGACGTGTTCATGTGCCTAATTGGTGATTTTGTTTTAACTAGTAATGAAGGATTAAAACTTCAGGCAACAGGCTGCTTGCTGGAAAGAGGATTTGAGAGGAAAAAAAAGATTTTAATTATAAAAAGGAAGCCTGTGAAATATCCCACTGCAAAGTTAATAATAATTCTTTAAAAAATGAACTGATTAAAATGGATACCCTAGATTGTTCCTGCCATTTTGGGAGAAAGGGTGATTTTATGAGCAGAACCACATACTGCTTTTATTTACCAATAGGCCCTTTGGCATATGAAAACATATAAAGCTGTTACTTCTAGTGAAAAAGTGTTAAAACTGAAAAGCATTGGCCCTCAGGCTACTGTGGAATTTAGGGTATGTAGCATTTTATTCTAATTTATTTTTTAATGACTTACTACAACCGGATGACCTGTGGCTAGCTGTCCCACTAAATCCCACAGCATCCCAGTAAATCAGAGCTTCTTTGAGAAACATCACCTATGACTTGAGATGGGTTTGCTCCCTTCAAAGTCTAGTTGTAACCATTTAAATGCTACCACTATTAAGCATGCTGCCAAAACAGAAACACTCAGCCTAAGTCATTAAAATTTAATTATAAGGGGGCAGCTGAGCCCAGTTTGAGTTTTGAGTCTGAAAAATCTTATTTAAAAAAAAAAAAACTAATAAAAGCAAAACTACCCAACCAAATCTATCAGTATCTATCTATACTGGCCCAGTGAACTATATATAAATAAAATTGCAGGTTTTACCAGCGTTCCATATACAATCCTCACATTAAAATATATCTGGATTATTACTCATCGATCCTAATGGTCAAATGGGCAGTTGTGTTACCTCGTCATTGCTGGTGAGTTGTATAATGTGTGCCTTGTATGTCCTTGGCAGCACATTAATTTTGTCTTTCAGAGCAACTAGTAAAATAAAGGAGTTATATCCCTCCACTGCCAACTGAATAACACAATATTCTCTAGGTTATTCTTTTCCCCCTGAAATTTTGGCCAGTGCTAAGATGTCTTTTTGATTATGGAAGAAACCCTGAAATGCAAGTATTTGGTCTTTGATGTTCTATTATGAACTACTTTAAAAGGACTCTGGGTAGTGATACAGTGCAGTGTAAGATGCTACCTTCCCAGAGAATGAAGACAGAAATATATTTTACATTTCTTGTCAGATTGAACTTTAAGACATCCTGACTACTTTCTCTATAATTTAAACATCACAGCCAAAATGGCAACATGCTTTGTTCAGTTCCAGTTGTGTGGAGTTTTAGTGCTTCATTGATTCAGAGGAAGGCTGAGGCTGGCACGGGGAGCAGGGCGACGGAATCAGACTCTCACTGCAGCATGTCAAGCCATTATATCTGGGACCAGAATGTCATCGTGGTCTCAATGGTTCGTCAGCTGAAGGATATGGTTAACAAATGTAAAACCAAACTTCAGAGGAGCTGGTTTTCTGTGCTAAGTGATCTGTATTCCCTCTGAATTTACTTTCCCCTAACCCCGTGAAATTAACAGTACTTTCTGACATTCGACCCCCTGACCTCACACATAATAAGAATTTAAAAAGCACCATGCATGAGTGTGTCTCTGTAATGCAAAACTGGAAAAAATGACCATGTCACAGTTTTATTATACAAAACCTTCTCAATCTCCATTGCATGCTTCATATATGAGTGCTCAGTTTAAAGTTATTATAAAGAAAAACACAATTTTAAGAGTAATAATTCACTGTTCGTGACTTTTATAGACAATAAATTGTAGCAAATACATATTACTACCAAAAAGCTTTGTACTCCATTAATGCAGATGTTTACCAAGATGAGCATTAAAAATAGCCCGCTGGAAGACTCTGATGGTTCAAAGGAAGGGGCTTCCAGGGAGCCGGTTGCCAAGGGTGCAAGTGCGTGCACAATGTGTAGGTCTCAAGGTTTAAGAGGCAGAAGCGGAAAAGTGTTATGTGGAAATGACTTTGTGTTATCAGGCTCCAGGGATGACAGCATACAAGAGTAAGAACAAGGTGCTATGTGGCTTTTTCTTCGCTGTGAAGTAAAGATTGGCAGCTGGAAGTAAGGTTTACAGACAGACCTGCACACAGGACCTCTTCACCTAGGACTCATAATCACTACTCAAAGGAAAACGCATTTACCAGGGAAAAGCGGCTGTAGCCATCAGAAGTGTGCTTAAAACACCACTTAAATATCACTTTATACGCTATTACTTGCAAACTGTGGCTTCGTATTAAATTATACTTGCATAGGCTTTTGCTTAGGTGCTGATAATGCTTTTGAGGTTGCATTGGTGAGGAAGAATTTAGGCTGCTTTACAAGAGACGTGACCAGAATATTCCATGCAGCTGACAGTGACAGGGTGAAAAATTGCAGAACTGTACTTTCTTTCCCCATATAGATTGTAATTTTAATTGTCATTGTGGCCCTTCTGTTTTAATTATGGGTCTTCTTTGATATATACCAGGACATCGTATTGAATGAAAATATGGTGCTATAATAGTCTCTTTATAATTAATGACCACATGTAGATCTTGGTGCATAAAAGGGAAGGAATAAATGAACAATTTATTTAACTAGGTTTTGGATTTCTTTCTGTCTTCCAGTGAATATAAAATGATCCCAGGGCTTCTGAGAATGTTTGATATAAGAACTGCACAGAATATCTAATAAAATTACTTTAGGTTGGATTACAAAACATATTGTGTTTTAAAATGTTCTACCCCCAAATGGTAAAGTGTATCTATTTACCACATTATTCTTTTAACCTTTCAGCTGAAACAAACAAAAAAAAATCATTTAAATTTATTTACAAGTGTATTTTAAATCTATGTCTTAGATTTTCCTTGGGGTATAACTAATTCTTACAGGTAAAATGAGGGTTCAGGAAAGAGACTTTTTGAAGCTTGATTTATCAAACTGCAAAAAAAAAATATTCTCTTTGAACTTTTTCTTTCAAAATAGAATAGATCTGTGCTGCATCTTTTCTCCTGAAGGAAGAATAAATTTTTCTCAGTTACTACCACTAAACAGAAGCTGTTTTTCTACAAATCAAAAATAAGTAGTCTCTTCATAGGCAACTTAAATGCCCTGAAAACTGTGAAAAGGAAACGAAAAAACTACAGCTAAGGCTTAACATTGTTCTCAAACTGCCACATAACAAGCTTACCGTATAGAACACTGTGACACAAATATGCTGGGCTCATATACATTTCAAGAGAGCCAGACCTCTATGGATTTCTGGAAAGCAGACCTATTTGTCCAGGGTCTGTCACTGTAAAACAGGAAAATGCCCCCTGACAAGCTTCTGCTAATTTTATTGTGGCACGGAGTCCTGTGCATACATCCTCTACAGTATGACTGCAGTTCAATTGCAGAGCACGGTGAAATTGGATCGGTAGAGACAGGGACTACCCTGGGGTCAGCTGTGACCATGCCACTTCCATGTGATGTCTAGTTGGGGTGATGGTGTGTAAATAAACGTAGAGAATTGCAAATCTTGTCATGGCCACGCAGAACAGCTCAAGCATTTAAAGATGGTTGCCCGCAAACCTAACTGGAAGGTGGTTGCTCTGTGTGGTGGCTGAGGAAATACTCAGCTCCTTGCCGGAGTCTTCTTCTTGACATATCTGAAAGTACTGACCCAACATTACGTTGCTGAAGGGATTAATCACTAAATAGTTTTTTATTGTAGTGGAAAGTAAAGAAACAAGCTAATCATGTTTGAATATTGTGCTTTTAAAGCTATTGTGCTGATACCAAGGGCAGTTTTTATTTATATTATCCTACTTTGATTTATTTGTTTTTTTTAAACGAGGTGAAGCATCTTAATGTCTTACTGTTTATTGAATTTAGCACATTAAAGTTCTATGAGTTCCTGTCATTATTATGAACTTTCCTAATGTTAGAAAATAAAATATTATAGAATTCACATTTTCTGCTTATGAATCTAATTTTATTTAAATACTACTTACAGTACTCATTAAAATATACTTAGGTTTTCCTACCTTCAAATCATAAGATGTATTTTGTACCAGTTTTGCATTTACACATATCTGTTTTTCTGTTACTTTTCCCACATGACAATTACCTTTCATTACAAATTTATAAAATCATTTACATTTTAGCAGTTTAAATGTTTCTGCTGACATTTTGTAACTATTACCCTCTTCTAGAATGGCATATGTTCAGGCAGTTAATAAAAAATTAAATGGAATAGCACTAGACAAGGTGAAGCTTTGTATCAGAGTGTTCTCCACATTTCTGAAAATACCATCTTTGTGTTGCAAACTGTGAAGTGAGGTTAGGGCTGTGCCAATATGTGTATTTGTCACAACTGTCACAGAGACCGTGAACTAGCCAATCACACAGCCCTTAATTAGACAGTTATATTTTGCTTTTTAGAAATTATCCTCATGTAAAATGGTGTCTAAGACTCAAGAAAGGTGCTGAGAGCTAAGAGGGCAAAGAATGTCAGCAGAAAAACACTTTGATTTTTTTGCAGAAGATTTATTAACTGCTGCATGATTTCTTAAATATAGAAATGAAATATGCAATATAAAATAAATTGTATAAATTTATCAGGAAAGAAAGGCAGTGTAAGGATTACTGAAATAGCAATAGGCTGAATTAAACATTACCATGGTATAATATGTTTTTATATGGATTTTAGAATTAGAAATTTAAAAATCCACAAAATGAACATTCAAATAGTGAAGAGATCATAGATGCCTTAAAAATCTTCATATAGACTCACAATTGTGATATTGGCTTTATTTGTTTTATAATGGAATTTGAAAAATTCTGTTTCAATTATCTATTACTGAAGATAAATTACATATTTTTGTCAAATATTATTTATGCTTTTATATTTTAAAAAATTCTAGCAACATATATGTAACATAATTCTATTTTCTTTTCTTTTTTTTTTTTAGAAAATAAATTCAGGGTTCTTCATTCTCAAAGTAAAATGTATTGAAAACCTTGCCATATTATAAAACTTGATTTTAATTTTATATTTCTGTACTGTTATAAAGTTTCATGGAGAAGTAAGTAGACAAAAATATATCAGTAAAATTGCATCTGTGCAGTTATTTTATCTTTATATGCATTTTCCTTGTCTGTGAAAATGCAAACTAACATACCCTTTTACTGATTTTATCTTCATGCATTTTTACATTTTGAAAATTGGAAATTAAAATTACATTGATCTTTTAAGTAATAAGGCATCAACAAACTAGGTAAGGTTTGTCAGCAATATTGCCTTTGCATAAAAATATGGACTTTATAATATTGGCTATAAGTAAAAGTAAATCAACATGATTTTAAAAACATTGTAAAACTTATTATAAACTTCTTCTTTTGTATGATTTCACAGGTCTTAAGGTTTTTAAGCTAATTTCAACCAGAGTAGAAATACTTTGGGTTCCTGGAACCTGAGTGTGGGAAGTCCTAAGAATACCAATAAATGAAATCTACACAACATCATAAAGAATGCTTTTTAAGAAATTAATAATTTAGATGAAAGAGTTAAATCTCTAATTTAGATGGGAGAAACTTAGTTTATTTGTTTGTTTCTAACAGTGGAAATTTCACATACGTTGTGAGTGAAAAAAAAATCTAATTTGGGGTAACTTGCACGGTTCATCCCATTTTAAATCTTTATTCAATAGGCATATCATAGAAGTTTTAACAGTCATAGCAGATTAACCTTGCCTGTGCTTTTGGAGGCTAGTCATCTGATGAATTTACATGCAGCTGGATGAAAATGCTATTTGGAGAGAGATTGAGAGTTTATTTGATTAAATCCCTTTCTCCACTACCTTGACCTCTTTCTTGTGAAATAATCAGAACTGTTTAGCAAGAATATTCAGGCATTAATAATGAATTGCTTTTGAGCTGGTTTCTTCTGCATGCAACAAACCCATTGGTGTCCCTGCTCTTTTCTTTTTTCTTTGTAAAATTGTGCTTTATTTAATGAACAGTATGATTAAAAACAGTAAGAAACGTATCTTTGAGAAATTTTCTTTTATAATTTGTAGGCCACTTTCCTATTTGTAGTACCAATTGTGGTGCTTTCACTTTCCTCTTCTCCCAAAGACTGTCTCCCCACAATCTGTATAAAGATGGGATGTGTTAGGCAGAGCCAAATGCTCAGTATGATTGGATGGCAGCTATGTGGTTCATCCTCATCAACTGTAAGGGTGGTCTTGAGAGTTCACAGAATACTTTGATGGTAAATAGTGCCATTGTTCGTGAGTCCATTGTTTGTGTACTTATATACCTTCCCCCGTGGAGCCTTGGTTTCTAACATTTTTGTTACTCAATCTAATTTAATCAGATCACAGTGTTTTTTTTTGAGCAATTGTTAGATTATATTGCATAGAATCTTTGATTTTTAAGAGACTTTAGAGATCATCTAGTGCAAGCTGGTTTTTTTCTTTTTTTAGAGAAAGAAAATTATCTGCAAAGAGACTAAATTAATTCCCTATCTTGTACAGCTAGATTTGTGTTGATACCAAATCCACTTTGGGTTAGGAAAAAGGAGGGCAAGGTATGGTTGTTTGCCTCTTGCATTTGAAATATAGTTGAAAGACAAGATATTCACACGTAAAAAGGTAATTAGCAATTAATGCTAGTTACAGATGAATGAAATAGGAACTCCTTACACTTAATGTTAAGAGGAGGAATTTGCCTCCTTCACATCTCCCTGGAGTATTACTGGATGATTCCCAGGCTTTACTTGGCAATAAAACATTGGTCAGTGTTTGGAAGATAAAATAACTTTCAAGTGTAACTTTGACATGAAGTAATAGGAGCAAGTGAAAAATTTTAAAGTGCGGTGCTGCCACTCCTGCCATATTTAATACTCTTGATACTTGAAGGGAGCAGTTTTGCTGTATACATACCCTACTGTACTGTGGCCCATTATAAAGCTACAGTATCTTGTCTTTATACTGAATTGAGCTTCATTATAATTTGTTTCTTAATAATGACATGCACTTGACTGTAATATGTAAAATGCTTGGCCTTCATGAACAACTCCATGGAAGAGCTGTACAGTATCTCATTTGCATTTAGCAATTATGTTACATTTACAATATACTAAGCTGCAGAAAACCTAATCTAACATCATAATTTAAGATAATAATTTCTAGGGCTTTACAAGTAGGATACAAGTCAGATTACAATAACACATTGTACCATTTCTCTGTTGAGTAAAACAAAATTGGTTCATTATTTTTTTCCCTCAAAAGTGTTCAGGAAAGATTTAATTCTTTAATAATGAGAATAGCATTACATTGAGAGGGAAAGACCATTTAAATTGTTCATAGGTAGGTAAAATTTGTCTTCATCATAAATTAGTCATTTTGGGGAGATCTAATCATATCATTAATATGCTAAGTTTAGGGGAGAGATTTTATGACACTCAAACGACCTGACAGCAATCTTGTTGTAAAGATCATATATCTGATTTTCAAAATGTCTATATTTTTGATTACGAAGTGATACATAATTCAAAAATTCACATTCAAGAATAGAAAAAAATAGAAAATTAAATTTTTATAGTCACCTCTAAGTATACCCACGCTCAAACTTTTGTTGTATTTTTTGATGTTTTGGATCCTATAAATATCATGTAGTGTTGCAAAGTTGACTCTTAATTTGACCATATGGACTTGAGGTCGGGTTTTTTAATATTGATACATACATATTTGAAGATTTCTAAAAAATATAAAATCTATTTAATAAATATTTGAGCACCTATGATGTGTAATTTACTCTAGAGTACATGTTGGAAAACACAATCTTGCCACCAAGTATTTTATGATGTATATCAGGAGTAGTATTTTTACATATTACTTGTAATATAAGAATAAAGTCAGTGACATAAAAGAATAAAAACCACAGTACTTAAGGAAAGGAGTCATATTTAATAGAGGATCAGAAAATGCTTCACAGAGGAAGTTTTATTTTAGATGAGGCTGAAGTTCAATTCAATTAAACCCAGGAAGCATTTATTATCATCAACTATGATAAGATCTCTGCTCAGAGGGAGCTTATAATCTAGTTGCAATAAGGACACATTGGAAGGAACAACAGATTCTGTCTGAGCTGTTAAGAAAAGCCTTATGAAAGAAGTCACATTTGACCAAGGTCTTAATTAAATGAGATAAAATGGGGGAGGAACAGGCATTCTGGGATGAATGAAAAGCATAAAATGTATAAGAAAAAAGAAAGTATTAGGGTGCTAAAGGGCATGTGTCTTCTGAAAGAGACTTGCCAGGGTGGCTGAATCATGGCAAGTGGAGCTCTGTGATGGCTGGTGAAATAAGAATAGGAACTGAGCTTGAAGCACCTTGTATGTCTGACCAGCCAAGTGACAAGATCTGTTCTGATTTCTTTTCTTCTTTATCTCTTAACCTTTTTTTTCTCTTCTCTGTTTTTTTTTTTTTTTTTCTCTCTTCCTGGAAGACAACCTTGACAGCTTTGCAAGAGCTCAGTTAGAATGGGAAGAAAGAGAAATGGAGAATTTCACTTCAGATTGAGGCTAGGTCAACACCTGGAAGTAGGCTGAGAGCAGTCTTAACTTCCAAATGATATTATGCCCTGACAAGTTTTGTGCTTAACAATTTCCAGTGCATTCTTTACTGTTTCCGACTGATAAGACAATAACATGAATTAGAGATCTTAAGTGAGAAATTTAGACGACAGTCCTTGTAGCTAAGAAAATCAACACCTTCCTATTCCCAAATTATGCAAATTAATTTTAGAGTAAATTAAATATCCAGGTTATTGCCCTGCCTTCTTTCTGTTTTATTCCATGAACAAACTTTCATTGAGTAGGAAGTAACTTCTTTTTTTAAGAGCTGTCTTAACTCTTTGGCTCTATGTATTTCCTGGCTCTATCAAATTCTGTGTCAGTAATGAGAAACCATAGCAAATAAAATTAATTTTATTCAGTTTTATATTCTTTAAAAAAACTGTGGTTTTTGGTTTGATTTTTTTGTTGTTGCCCTTGCAAATAAAGTTTTACTTAGAAGCTAAAATCAATTAAATGTGCCAAAATTTAAAAAATAGTTAAAAGAATGATATTCTTTCTAGATATATTGATACTTCATGTTTATACCAGATGCAAATATTTCTAATTTAAAGCAATGCCTTCGTATTACTCAGAAAATCTATGAAACATATCTTAATCATTAACTAGATAAAGCAGTAACTCTAGAACAATCCTACTGGGAAATATTATGTTTTAGCTATTTATTATTCCATATTACTCAATTCTGTGTAAAAAAATGTTTCCTTCTTTGGGTAGTCTGCAAGAGTACAATAGTAGGAAGATGTATTTCCAGGAACTAGCATAAATGAAAAAAAGAGAGAAATAAAACAAAAATATATACATTACCAACAACGTCAATTTATTTCCTCCTCCTAAATACTTATGGCTAAAATTAACTTTGAATTTGACTAAATTCTAATGAAGGCTAAAATTGTAGAAATACTAACATCAGCAACAAAATAGGTGATCTGACTAATGATGGGGTAAGCCAAGTTTTTTAATGATCAAAACATTTACAAATTTTAGCAAGTTTAGAAGACTGTTTTATCCACGTTGTGTACAATCAGGATGAGGTTGGCATGACATTTTAGTACATTGCTTTATCTAAAACTTGACTTTGACTATATTTTAGAAGTTTGGCTATTTTTTTATAAAAATCAAAAATGAAATTTAAAAAAATGCTCCATTGCCTTAATCAATCAGCCTTTCTAATATCATACAATCTACTTTATCAGCACAGTCTTCACATCATCTAACCCAAATCTCTCCAGGCAAAGTTGAAAGTTCAAACCCAGTTCCATATATTTCGCTTTGTGATAAAAAGCTATGCAACAGGGCTTCCTAGGTGGCGCAGTGGTTGAGAATCCGCCTGCCAATGCAGGGGACACAGGTTCGATCCCTGCTCCAGGAAGATCCCACATGCCACGGAGCAATTAAGCCCATGTGCCACACCTATTGAGCCTGTGCTTTAGAGCCCATGAGCCACAACTATTGACCCCATGTGCTGCAACTACTGAAGCCCACATGCCTAGAGCCTGTGCTCCACAACAAGAGAAGCCACGGCAATGAGGAGCCTGAGCACAACAACGAAGAGTAGCCCCCACTCACGGCAACTAAAAAGAAAGCCCGCGCACAGCAAAAAAGACCCAACACAGCCAATGAAATTAATTAATTAATTAAAAAAAAAACTATGCAACATAGTAGGTACCCTCCTGTAGAGAGAGGTTCAGGGACTGGAATCGACACCAAAGGTAAGGGCCATATTTCAAAATTGAGTTTGCCCTAAGAAAGATGTCACATAAACAAGCATACAGGTTCATTACTGTAGAGCCCACTCCTCATTTTTCTTAAAAAAATCTTCTTTGTGCAGAGTAAAACATGTCAGACTTCTACAGATCGATATATCCTCTAAGTCTAATATGGCAAAACTTTCATTGGAACACAAAGGACTGTGTCTGTAGTCTGTAGTTCCTTCTCATTTCAGTAAAGTTTTGGCAGTTTTCAATTTCTTTCCTTGGTTACCTCAAAATTCTTGAAGTTTCTCTCCCAGATTTTCTATGCTTTCCTTAGGACAGTAATCTCATCCCACAGTGAAAGGAGGTGGAATCTACTGATCTTGGTCATAGGTTGGTCATAGGACCTGGTCAAGGAAAAAGGAGTAAAGAAGAGTGAGAAATCCAACACAATTCTGAGCGATGGGGAGGACGGTGGTGCTATTAATAAAATTAGACCATTAGGAAGAATGTATGATTAAAGAAAGTGGTAAATAATAAAGCAAGATTCTATTTTACTTTGAAATTTATGGCTCAATCGTTTGCTAACCTTCATGAGAGTGGTTTTGGCACAGCGGTGAGAAGCAGTCCACATTTCAGGAGAGGAAATGTGGATGGTGAGATGTACAGTAGAGATGATAGAGGACAATTGTAAATATTTGGCAACAAAGATAAAATGAAAGATAAGATGATGTCTTGAAAAGGAAAAGGGAAAAAATTTTCTAGGGCAGAGAAATGATGCCTGGATTGAAATGCTCTAGAAAAGTGAAGGGCAAGCAAATTAAAATGAAAGAAGCATCCTTTTCTTGAGTAAAGACAGAGACTGAAAACAAAGAGGAAATGTTGAGGTTCTGAAGTGGAAAGGGGTACCCACAGCAGAAAAACTCCATCTTCTCATGAAATAGTAGCCAAGGCAATTTGCAAAAGTGGGCTATTCTTTTGAGCAAGGTGGAGATTGTTTCAGAGTTACAACTGGGAAAAATTTTGAAATTGCACACACACAAACTGTAAAAAGAATCCTGAGAAGTAGTGAGAGCCTAGCTATGGTTTAGTAGAGTTATTCTACATTTTTATTTCCAAAATACCCTAATTATTAGAGTGGGGCTTCAATTTCTAATTGTTTTCTCCATTTCTGGATGTTTATTCTTGTAATAAAATTTTAAACACCATGTCAGAATTAATGTGTTTGAAGCCATCCTGTGCCAACTTTGTAAAATTTTTCCTTATGATAAACTGAAACCTTCCTCTCTGTAGCTCTGGTGCTAATCTGTCAGGAAAAAACCCTACTCCCTTATTAGGAGTCCTTGTCAAATGCTATTGCATCCTTCTTTGCTTTCAAACCTCTAGACTAAACATTTTCTTTTGTTAAATAATTTCTAATATCATTGAATTTCTTTCATCTTCAATAAGAGAAAAATACACATTATTTTGCCCGAGAACTGAGCGTATATTTAGAAATAACTCTTAGCTCAAATAATATAAATTATTACAAATAAAGACCTATTGCTTGATTTACTTTCTGTCTTGTACATGTTTATATAAAAATTGGTTTCTTTGGCTGGAACTCTATTCAATCAATTTAGATGAATCCATGCTAGCATTTCTAAAGTTATAGTGTCATGAGGATAAGATGGAGACAAGGAATCAGGAACAAGATTTATAAAAGACCTTGAGAAAAAAATACTCAAATATTTTTATTATTTGGAATTTTTATTCTTGATATTAGAAGGAAATGGACTATATATTAATCCCCTATGAGTAAATTTATTCCTGGAGTGGGGTTGGCACACTTTAGAACAAAAGTGGGTTTTTCTTATTCTCATGGCATTTTTCCAGATGACAAGAAAATGATTCAAAAATTACCTTTTACGGTTGATATCCTAGCTTTATCAGGTTTTCCCCAATGTTGCAGAGTAAGTCCACATATTTATGAGAATTTCCTCTACTTTTGAGTGCCTATATTCATTAAAAAGAGAATGTTTGTTAAGTTATACTCCTTACATTATGTCTAGAAAAGATTAATTCACTTAAACAATATGATATTATTTTTCATAGATTGATTTCTTTATTGACCACAATTTAGATTCATTAGTTATTGATATACATGATAAAATGTGGGAACATTCTCATATGTTATAGGACTGTTTTTCTTTGAAATTTAATGGAAGTCATAAAATAACCTTCAGAGAATGCAATTAAGAGTATGCATATAAAAATTCTTTGTATGCTAATATTTGGATAATGTTAACTTTGAAATCAATGCAACTGGTTTCAAAACATTGGCAAAACTACAGAGCTATCTACTGGTTGAGTCAATAAAATAGTTTATACCCAGTATCCAGTCCATTTTCTACATTAAAGCTAGTCTAAATATTAATGAAAATTGTAACAGAGAGAACTGTATTCGTTTCTGACAAGATTATAGACTGCAAAAGGAAATTTACAATCACTTGTCATAGCCTAGGCCAATTCAGAATCCAGATACCCTCTGTCTTGTCAAGAGTTTTACCTTAGGCCATATATACCCTTCCCACCTGCCACATTTGCAGTAGGAATCTTCAGAACGATTTATTAATCCTTCGAAAGCTTCTGCACTGGCATAGTCTACACTGATTGTCTAAAATGTTCAAGACACTTTGAAAAGATTAACCATTGCCAGAGTGAATTTTGCCTCCTTTCTTTCTCCTTCCCAACCAAGGAGCAGGAGTGAATGGAGAACCCAATCTTTTAAGCTTCCCCCTTCAAAATAAAATGAAACTAGTATATTTGGATAATTTAAGCTGGTTCTAGGAAAGTAATATTAGGGTTGTAATTTAATGTTTGTTTCAGAAATTCAAACCTAGTCTGAATTTTTCTCCTCTTTAGTGTACTGAGAATTTAATGCATATTTAATTGTCTATGATTAATTCCAAATAATATGTTATTTCAAATCCAATCTTTCATTTGACTTACATTCCCTCGTACTTTCAGCTTTGTTTCTATATCTCTTCCCCACTTTTCTCATCAGTGGTCTTTTTTGAATATGTTCCACCCAAAATTAAGATTTTTAAATTCCACACAGCAGTTGCAAATTTAGTTTCTCTTATATTTGTAAGAAGCGTTAATGAAAACGTCATTAATTCTTTCAGTTGTAGATTGATATTGCTTAAAATGACCTACGATTCACTTACTTTGTGCTAAGGATTGCTGTAAATTCTTTGTATAAGTAGTTACTTTAATTCTCAGAAAAACCCTATGCAGTATGGTTATTATTATTATTATTATTATTATTATTATTATTACAATTTTACGGATGGGAATTGTGGCAGAGAGTATGAGTAACTTACTCAAGATCAAATTGCTGGTTGATAATAAAGAGAGAAATTTTAAGTCATGTAGCTTCCAGTTTCCGTACTCTTAACCATGGACACCACTGGATTTCCATAAGGTAGGAGTTTTGGGGGCCAGGGCTGAAACTTTATTCCTAAATCAGGTCAATTATTCTACTTTTTGTAAAATTCAGCTTTATACATAATGGTTGTAGAATAGGAGATTTTGATAAGTTTATTAGAGAAAGATTATCAACTTTGAAGTCAGGTAAAATGGGCTTGAAGTCTCATTTTTATAATTAGCTTCTTATATGACTGATCTTGAATATTTTTCTTAATTTCTGTGATCCTTTTTCTTCACCATTATGAGGACTAAAATAGTGACATATAGAGAATGACCAGCACAAAACCTGATTCATAGTAGATTTTCTCCCTTTTTTCCTACAAGAAGAAGGAAATAATTTATTTTCTTTTTTCTCTGTTATTTCATATAGAGGTAGCCTGAAGAAGTAAAGGACTGATATCCTTGATCTAAGGCTGAAAAAAAAGCTGGGCATTTTATATACTGATTTGCAATATTTAAGCATTTAAGCTTCCTATTTTTCTGTCTGTGAATTAATTAGCTGTGTCACAATAGAAACACTCTCCCCTCTCTGCTCCAGAGTTTTACTCTGCCTTCTGAGGAATGAGCATTTTATTTTACAGATTTCACTAGAACCACACATGGGAGAGGGAGAAAAACTCTCCGCCATTTCACAACCAACCACTGCTTGCCACATTTTCTGAAAATTTGTTCTTCCTTTGTGGGAAATATAAGTAGCCGGTTCAAGTTCCATGTATTTGGTGAGTTGCTTAAATAAACTCTTTTAAAACTAGAGGTTATGTCTATTGGTAAAGGACTCTCCTGAATATTTCATTGAAACCTGGATTACATTTTTTTCTTAACCCATTTGCCTTTTCAGACATACCATAAGGAAACCTCTGGAACTTTTGAAAATGGAGAAAAGTCCTGTTAAGCACTGAGTATATTTTGAGTTTTAATATATGTGGTCAGTTTGAAGGAGTATAGTATCTGCTGTTAGTGTGGGCTTTGCTCCTTGTGTTAATCTGAGGCACTAAAGGTACTTGGTATCATTAATATGACAGAAGATTCAAGTAAAGCTGAACTTACTGACAGTAAAAATAGATAAATGGAAAGAATAAGTCAGTTAAAAGGTGAATGATTTTTAATACTTTCTAAAGTATTTGTCAAAAATGAAATGTGTCTGGAATGGAATTGTTGCTTAGCTAAACGTTTATGTATTGCCAGGAAGTTATTCAAGTGTCTGTATGCATTTTGGAAGTATTTGAATTGTATGTTATATTCAGGTTAGCTATGTGTTAGTAATGTAAGTGATTGTCAGCAAGAGATATTAGCAAGACCCGGGGAGAAGGCAAATATTACAGTGTTTTTGTTTCTCTTTTTATCACTTATATAAGTTTCAAAACAAGTGCAAAATCACTGAAATGATTCAAACAACATATACAATTGGCAAGAGAAAACTGAGCATATGAAAATCAAAATAGACCTAGAGATTCTTTCCTTTTCTGACATATTTACATACTATTAATTGAATACTTAGGGATGATGTTAGGACAGATTTTAAGAGTTTAATGGCATTATCAGTTATTTACTATAACCATGTTTGGGTTTATTTTGTATAAAACAAATTCCCAAAATAGCTCCTCTGAAATAAAGTTCACTACCATTTATAATATAGGAAAATGAGTTGTTTTTAGCCAGTATCTTTTCCCTCATATTTTATTTTACATTTCATTCACCCAGTTTCACTGTCTGGGTGATGATCATCTATGTAATATATGTTAGGAATTTTCACTTGAAGGACCATGTATCTTTAAATGTCTTCTCTTTATTCGTCCTAGCTCTAACACATGTAATTTCCCCTTTAATTTGACATCATTTAACGGCACATTACACGTCAATGATGTGATCTGTGAATATTTACAATGTTCATGTCATTTTTATTTTCTAATCCAATTTAAGTAGCTCTGCTTTTTATGACATCATGAATTCTTCAGTCTTTTTGGTCTTTTTGGGACTAATTATTCCATTAGTTCCTTTGAACTAGCTCTGTGTTGTCAGTCATTTCTTCCCTTTTGATCATAAGACCTTTGCTGCCCTCCTTTGCATGTACAATCAGTCGTAGGTCTATGCAACCAAGCTAAGAAGCAAGTACTAAGTCCTCATCCTTGCAGACTTCTATTCCCAATCATTTCTGTCTGGAAGGCACTTTGCAGGTAAATCTTCCTATTGTAAAACCATGGCTTCTAAAGTTTTTATCTACTTAAAACACATTTGGATACATTTTTAAAATATATTCTATAATACTAGTAAATATTTTATATAAAGTACTTTCACTTGCTGAGACAGAGATTTAAAGAAAATAATAACTATGAGTAAAAAAAAAAAAAACCAGAAGAAAAACAGATTAAATTTTACTTGTTGCAATACTACATGACACATAGTCTATGTTTACTGTTTAATGCTGGTTTTGGAAGAATTATAAAAATGTCTTAGATTTAACTTTTGAAAAAACTTAGCCTTTCCTGGTACTTTCCATATCCATTTGCCTGCTAACTTACGTGAAAGTTTATAGATGTGATTAATTTTAAACACATAAAGGCAAAAGAAAATTTGGAGTGATTTAAGCATGACTTTGTCTTTAACCCTCTTGTTTACTAGGGACTTTTAACATTTCCTCTGTGATGCTAAGGAGCTCTGCTGTCTGTTGCTGCCCTCTGTAGTGATGACAAAGAGAGCACAAGATCAGCTTTGTTAAACACGTAGAACTTGACTCTAAATTTTTTGCCAGAATGCAAAAGCAGCCTATTTGAGATTCACGTGTTCTCTGAAAATAAAAAGCCAATAGGAGTATTTTTGCATTTGAAGGGTTATTCTGCAAGTACTAGACACTAAGAACATAACCTGACTGCTTTTTTAGGTATCATTTTTAAATATTACAATGTGGTTCATTTAGTCTGATTGAACATACCACCAAGAATATTTACATATAAACTAAAATTAAACCACTGTATTTGAAAAATAGTTTTATGATTTAAGATTTCAGATGGGATGGCAATGGCTAAGAATGGTCCAGAATTTCTGCCTTTATAAGCCAAACAATCTTACATTAAGCCATTTAACTCTCCATGAGGCTGTTTCCTTATCTATCAAATGGAGATACTTGTAAAGCTAAACTCTTACAAAGAATGTAGTGTGTACTCTACCAAGCTCTACCTGAATAACAAGCATGTTTATTTCCTTATCCGGATTTAGTCTGATTTAACTATGAAATAGTTAAAATTTGCTCCTCCCTTCTCTTTCTACTCCTAAACATTGCTGCCACTGCCCTTTCTTCTGGGAATAAGGCTAGAGAGGATTAGTCCAAGGGATAGGCAGATGCTGAACTCAGGAGGAATTTCACAGGAAATGAGTAGCATCTAGGAAGAGACAACAGAAATGTGCCCCCTTGAAAAGAAGGCTGGCTGAAGCTAGACAGGGCTTAGGGCCCTAGGTAAGTGACCTGAGACTCAGGGCAAGGGATTCTTGGCAGAAAAACTCATCCCAAACCCTACTATAAAACTAAGACCGTCTTTGCTAGGGTTAGGGGCAGTCCAGAGTATGGTGGCCCTTTGAAAGCACAGCTAATTTCAGATGATGTCTCTTTTAAAAATTTTGTATTATAAAGTCTGCAGATTTGAGTTTGTGTACTAGCACTGCCATTTACTAGCTGCCTGGCCATCCCAGAGCCAGCTCTCTTTCCTACCGTGTAAAACTGGGGATAATCGTGAAATAATATTGCTAAAACTCCTAATCTAATGTGTATTATGAAAAATAGTAGGTATTTATACTTACCTGGCAGGGGAGATACCATGATCATGAAGGTGGTTTTCCCAACGCAAGACTTATTCATTGCACTGCAGTTGTGCTGACCCCTGCAATTCCCCCAAATGTGGGAGACTCCACTGCATAATTTGTGGTAGTGGGGGACTGCGTTCAGACTTTAAAAATAGCATTTAATAAAAGTTAATTGACTCTAAATCTGGTCAGGATAAGAGCAGGAATGGATAGGTCAACCTGAAGGTAACGTCAATGACTTTAAGAGGAAGCAAACAGGGCCATAAAACTCTTCTGAATTTCTAGAATTATGTGACATATGTGATTGTCTGTTCTATATATTTCCATAGCAGAGAACTCTGGAACTCACTGTAGGAAAATGACATGTGGTCAGGGCTCAGCTCTTGCACCATGCTTTCTATGAGTCAGTTCATGCTTGTATTGGGTCGTACTTCAATTTTTCAAAGTTTCCATTCCTAAGGTTTAAATTCTGCCTAAGTCTGACTGTGACTCCAAGATGTGTCTACAGTTTGTAGAGGTAGCTCATATGATTAATACCTCAATGTTAAGAACCAATCAGCCTAAAGAATAGGTGGTAAAATTAATTTTGACTTTTTTTTCTGTTTAGTGGCATTGCCATTGGATATTTTTATAGAGTTCATATTTAACTTTCAATATGTGTTGGGGAAACATTTGCAAAAGAAAGAAAAATGATTATTCAATGGACCATGTATCCTTTTCACTTCTTTCAGCTTAAAAAAGTGACCAATTTTATGAACTCACTTCAACATAGTCACCACTTAAAATGTTGGACGTGGAAAGTTTGAGGGTTTGGGGGGTAATTGATAAAGCTGTGATTCCCTGTTCTTCTTACACTGGTCTCAGTTTTCTTTTGGGAACAAGAGAACACATTAAATATTTTAATATTTAAACTTCCCTAAGTAAAAGTAAGAAGTGATTTCTTTAACAATGTTCAAAATGAACTTTGGAACTGATAAAAGTAAACATATGGCCCCTGGAGCCAGAATATCCAGTTTTGAATTCCAGATTTGCTACTTCCTAGCTATGTGACTTTAGGCAAATGTCTATGCCTTTTTGTGCTTTAGTTTTCTCTCCTTTAAATGCGACTAATTACAGCTCTCATAACACTGTGTTGTGAGGAGTAAACAAGTTAATACATGTGAAGCATCCACCTATATTTGTAGGCTAACAGGGAAACAAAATAATAAAATGTAAATCCAAGGTTTAGAGACAGTTACAGTAACACAAAACAATACGTAGGCTTTAAAATAGTCCAATTAGATAAGTTTTTCTTTGAATAATTATAATAAGGTTATTTATTATGCAAAGTCCATAACATGGTAATGTTATTTAGGAATCCCGGATGTTTTTTAAGAAAAAATTGAGCCATAGACCATGAGCAACACTCTTCATCTCTACCAGCCCAGGGTTGCTCCTTGGCTGTTAGGTTGTTCTTCAGACAGAGTATTTAGCAGTTGGATGGAGAACATCTCCATTTTCTAGGTGCATTTAATAAAATATGTGTCTCAAAGTCCTGTGCATGTTACATTATTGGTGACTGGATACTTGTAAAAGGTTAAGGTGGTTGTTGGTAGTCAGCCTCCTTGGTGATGCCTCCTATTTTTTAATGCCTTCTTTTGTAGTGTGCAATTTAATCAATGTTTTAACTGTGAATCGAAAGTACATATTTTATGAATTCTCCTTAAAGGTTTACGATTTTTTCTTTTACTACTAATATACAAAATGACCATTTTATGTCTCTAATGATTGTGTCTCAATAGCCCAATACAATTACTAATAGATAACTACATGGTCTGAAATGAGCTCTAATATAATTATTTCTATCCCTGGGTTGTGGGTAATTCAATCTTCAGTGCTGATGTACTCAGTTAAACATGGTGGATTTACATACCCACAGTCTTAGGTATGTATCTAAAGAGGCCAACTGGTATCATGAATAATAATCATTTCATTTTGCTATTTATCTAGTAAAAATCTGGCTTCTGAAAGCCTAATATGATTTTCTCGGGTGCTCAATATTAATGAAGGAGAGGAAATTTATATGAGTTACTTAGGCTTATAGGTAATTGAAACAGGGTCTGCCAAAAGTAGAAATGGAACTTCAAAGTTTGTATTTTTAAATTTATTTTTTTCCATGTGAATGTACTAAAAAACTATTCCTCAAAACATTCTCGCAAGCAACTAATGCTTATTCTTAACCGTACTGAAATTTGTGCTGTATTATATATTCTTGGTAAGTTAAGTACCATAATACATACCACATGTATGAATGAAATAGAATAATGGTGATGTGCTTTGACCTTGTTTAAAGAGTTATTCTGTAGTTCCAGTTTACATAGCTTTCTACTCCTTTTTATACTACTGTGTAATTTCAAGAATTTAGAATATTAGACTAGCTCTGCTGCTAAAGGAAAATTTGAGACTAACTGCTATGATTACACATTTGTTTAGCACCAAGGTTGCTAAGCCCCAAGAGCTGAAGAAAACATTGAATCATGAAGACTATTAATTGGGCTTTTGGTACCCAAAGCATCTATTCAGTAAATATAACATGAAGTACATAGATCCAACTGACTTAGTGTGTTTTTTCCACTCTCTGCTATGGTGCCTGAAGTGTCTATAATTAGAGATATTCCTCTGGGTTCAGGCATTATCACAATTATTACCTAGAAGGTTAAACCGTTACTGCACATCGGCCTATGAACACATATGATCTTGTCAGAGATGTAGCTTACATAGCATTCTGAAAGAAAAAAAAACAGTACATTGGAACAGAAAAACCCCCAGTTCATGATTATTCTGGAAAGGGTAACTTTGGGTGGTATAAAAAACATAGGGTTTAGCTCTGGTATAAAATGTTATTATGACTTTAATTTGTTTGCCACTGAGTCCAAGTACTCAATCTTTATAAAAAAAATGGAGATATTGCTTAATCTAAAATGAAAAACACGTAAGTTCTTTGGATTTGATGAGTGCTTTACCAAATATTTATTACATATTGTTTGGCATTAACTGTGTACAGGCTTATTTCTAGGTAGGGGTGGGATAGCTCAGAAATAAATAAAATATAGCTTCTGGTCTTTAAGACACTTTAAAGTAAGAGACAGTTTTTACACAAATAACAGTGGACAGTAAATGAAATAAGAAGCTGTAACTCTTGAGTAAGAAGGTTAAGGCCACATTTCCAAACTAATTGTAATGTAGGCTTTCAAATGTTTTCCAGAAAGTTCTATGGAAATGTAGTAGAAGGAACCACTTTTAAAATAAACAGAGCAAACATAAAACACTTATTTTATTATAAAAATACATTCTTTTCCCCCAAATAAAGCAAAATTAAGGAAAAATATTTCACACTATAAATAACTGTAAATACATTAATACTTGTCTTTCCATGAAAATGTATATATTTTTCTCCATCAAAATGGGATCATTCTAAAAGAACTGTTTTGTAATCTACATTTCAGCTTAAGGTATCTTGGACTGCTTCCTATGATAATAAATAACCTTGTATAGTACTTTAACATTCATCATTTGTTTATTCATCTAATGAAAAATACTCACTGAGAATTCACTATATTCTTGGCATAGTCATTGTCCAGGGATACAATGATATATATTAAAGGCATGTGTTACTACTGATGGTACTGAATCACAGTAGATTTTGCTGCAAAAGAACAAGTTGAATGCAAGAAGACAAGGGAAAAACAGATTTTTTTAAATTTCCTCCCTACTTAGTAATTGTTGAGAATGTTAGCTAAGTATTTGGATAATGGACATGTTCAATGAATTACAAGACCAAGGTATTGAGAATTACTTAAGTTTCTTCTGCTTACAAAATAGAGATGATGCCTATTTATTATAGATATAGATGAGATTATGCAACAACAACTGTAATAATTTTAAAGATGGAGTGGGACATTATACAGATATAAGTTCAAGTCCTGGCTCCATTACCCAAAAGCTGTGTGACCTTGGGCAAGTCAATTACTGAGAATTGGTTGAAGACTTTCTACTGATTACTGGCTTGGCCCTAGACATTCAAAGGGTAGGTAAAGAAAATTCTGCTTTTTTGTCTCCACAGGATTCTAATCGCTAAAACAGGAAAGCATAAATTAAATGCTGGGGAAACTTACAGAGAACTATTTCCTAATATATGTTTTCAATACAATGGTTTTACAATTGCTTGTCTGTCATCCATTCATCCACATGTCCATCCAACTATCTACTTATAATCTATCTATCCTCTATCTATCATCTGTCATCTATCTATCTATCTATCTATCCATCTATCATCTATCTATCATCTAGTATCAACCTAATCAGCTGTAAGATCTTTTTTCTACATTAATGGGTATAGATTTTAAATTCATTATGGATAGAAAGACAAATGGAAAGGAGGAAATTATTCTTTTCATAAATGTAAGAGCAAGTATGTATTGAAATATGTGTGAGTAAATATGTGTCCATATGTTTATGTGTGTACCTAGTTTCAATTTTTTCCAATTTTTTTCCTGCACAAATCTTGTTCCCTTACTTGTAACTTTTCTTCTACCTAACCAAATACTAATGTACCAGAAAGCTCTTTAAGTGGAAGAGGGTATGCTCTCCAGTTGTCTAGGATTGGTCCACATGTATAAAAAACTAAAGGGAAACAGAGAGCTCTTCACTTAAAATTAGTGTTCAAAACAGAGAGTAATTAGGTTTAGAAGAAAACTCAGTTAAAGTTGTTATGTGACTACACTATTAGAATTAAGAGGTAACTGAGATTTCCCAAGTGATAACAGATAATTTGCTATTTAGCCTGTAATGAGGTTTGAAAAAAGATGCTCAAGATATCAGCAGTAACTAGAAAGGCATTTCTTAGGAGGTCCACCCAGTGTGCAGTTATTCCTTTATCCTTATAAAAGAGACAAATTGCCTAATGCAATGTACTCTCAGTAGTCATCATTAGTGCCCCCCAAAAGATTTCTATTGACCCCAACCATCTCTACTGACTATTTCCTTCCCCATGACTTTTCCTAGTTTTCTGCTGAGCTATTCTGTCATAAGACGTCTGGGTCAGATGTGGTGGGATAGTACAGGAAAATAGAAATCATAACCTTCAGTGTTGTAGTAATTACATTTTTTACTTGAAATATTCAGAGAAATATGATGCAATCTTTAAATGTGTATGCAAATCATGTGCAAATATGCTAATACATGTGTGGCCCGCCTAACTATTACATATAACTGAATGCAGCCCTTGGGAAAATCTTATTGGAGATCATTGGTCTAATGAAAATTGCTGCTGCACGCTAATTATAGTGACATGTGTGCTGCTGTATTGCCCCTTAGTGGTGAGGGGGATGACAGAGGTTAGTTGAAGTTAGATGACTGACTGACAGAATTATGTCTGTGATCATAGAAGTAAATAGCAAAATATCTCTATTCTCTAAAATCCAATTTTATGACTTTACACCTAAATTAAAATGCAACATGGGTAACTACTGACAATGTGTTCAGGAGGATAGGGGTCTAGGATACGAAAGACACAAATTACCACTTGACTGATTCAGTTTAGTCTGTCTTTGCTATTGTGTTTTCACCAATGTTAAATTTCTTACCAGTTGGCTAACTCATTGGAAATATGCAGATTATAGAACTATACTCTAGACATTTAGAGAAGTAATACCATGTTCACATCCCCAAATAAGCCAAACACTAAAAGGATTTAATAATTCCTTAGAAACAGGCAAATCCAAGTTCCACTATGTTCAGGCTGTTTGACTTTGGGCAAGGCTTTTCACATCTCTGAGTCTTCAAATACTTAACTATGAAAATAATACAAACACCTCCTTGGGTAGCTTAAGCATCACATGAAATACTATTTTGTAGAGCCTGCAGTATGACAGATAAATGCTTATGAACCTATTATTATATTTGAAATGAGTTATTATTAAAAGTATTTGTTATATCTAAAGATCTTCTCTAGTCTAGACTAATTTCTAATTTATGATATTTACATTTCCTAATTAGCAAGATACTCAATATTTGAGAGATGGCCCATTCTTATTTAAGCTATAAATTAAGAGAAAAACAAAAAAAATTTAGTCTTAATTGTGATATAGAATATTAAACAGAAGTATAATATGTGATTGTATTTAGGAGTTCTAATACCATCATTTGAGACTTATGACTAAGAGATGAAGAAATTGAATTGTGGGGGAAGAGTGAAAGAATTACCTTAATTATTCATTAACCTAATTAGCTTAATTAATTTAAGCTGTTTCCCTGCTTGAAAGAAGTACTTTCCTGAACTTGTTCAGAAATTATATCTACCTTCATTAAAGCCAAAATAGACAGAAAATGTTTAGTGTTTAGCTTATGATAAAGTTTGGGAAGCAAAGGACTTGCCAGCTGTGTTGGTCAGGAAAGAGATCGTGGAAAAGATCCTTTGATTTCTAAGATTTCTCAAGATATTATTTTGCCATTTCAAATGCTATTCCAAATTAGAGATTTTAGCATGTTTAAGAGCTTCTTGAAGCTTTGGCTAAAACCAAGGATATTAAGATGAGTGTGTATGGGAGAACTACTGGATTTCTAACTGTAGAATATATAATTATTTTTAAGTTTTAAAAAGGGAGTAATTTATGTCTTGTTCCATTAAATAACTCTGCATTTAAGTGACTAGGCATGGCTATCTTATACTAGGCATAAACTTAGGTGGCTGAATATCCCTTTGTCCGTGATCATTTAGAGACAGAGTGGGTACAGGAATATAAAGGATATGCAGCTCATTATACATATCATAAAAGAAAATGTTAGCAATAAACATATGTTGGGTCTCAGTCCCTAGAAAGGGCTATTTTATATATAGTGCATATTTACTAGTTACAGTTAATGCTTTCAGGCTTCTCTTCAGCACTGTTCATTTTTCTTACCTTACAAGCAGCATTAAGAACAGTGCTTACTAAGTGCTTTTCTGTTACAAGGATAATGATAGACAATATGATTGTCATGGCATTAACTTTTTACTGAATTTGTTCTATGTGACACCTTAAAATTTACATATAAGGTTGTATTATGATGGACACTTAGCTGTGCCTTAAATCTAATGTCAAATTTCTCCCTTACATAGATGACTGAATTGCTAAAACTGAAGTCATTGTCCAGTTCTTAATGACTTAATTATTTGGAAGCAAATTGATTTGCCTTTTTTATCTCAATAAACTCTTTACCTCCTGTGTTAAGCAGAAGGAGGACCTATGTTATGCAATAAAATTGAAGGTTTAAATATGTTTGATCACAGTTTTCTCCTAGTATAAAATGTGTGAAATCAACAGATTCAACACTTTTAGCTTCAGGAAATGCTTGACTCTCTGAAAGGCATATAATTGAGTGTACCTGTGGTACAGGGCTATGTCTAATCAGTGGACTGTGTAGCTGGGTAGAGTCAAGTGCCATTCATCTGCCTCCCCTGAGATTTGTGGAAACAAGAAGGAGGAGCAGACGTAAGACAAAGATATATAACCATGTTGACCACTGAAGTTCATGGTTAACAACTTAATTATCTGAGTTCAGCTATCACTCAGAAACAAACCTTGCAATTTAGGCACATTTTATAATTTACAATAGAAATAGCATAATGCTAAGGACAGTGCTGCTAGAATTAGAATCTACATTAAGTGTGTTTAATTTAATTTTTCTAATTATATTTCTAATAGCTTAAATATCTGCACTGATAAAACGGTTAACCACCTGCATTTAAATGCCACCTGATGCGTTTATTTTGGAACAGTAACAGATTGGTATAATTTGAGATCAGGTTCCTCTGAAAATTCTTCTATTAATGGGTCCTAAATTAATCTTTGTGCCTGATCTGCAAATGATGTTATAAAGCAACAATCATCATGAGAATTGCCATTACATGGTAATATCCTGGTTTTTTTTTTCCAGTTCAGATTTGGATCAGTGGATAGTTAAATTAAAAATAGAAATTTGCACTGGCATTTCCATTTTCCTATGGAACTTCAATGTTGGAATAGTGCCTGGTTTTTTAAAAAAAATCAATTCAATGAAATGTTTGCATAGCAGTATGTGAAGAAGGTTAGGTGAATATGCACTACACCTACTGTACCAAGTGAGCAAACATATGCAGACTGGCCTCTATTTCCATATAGTTTCTATACATTCCATATATTGTGAGTTGGTAAAATCATGTAACTTAAACTAATTCATTGTCCAAGCAGCACAAAATTTAACCTTTTGAAAATCTGATAAATGATATAGATCCTCTCTTTAAAAAAAACAGAAAGAAAGAGAAAGAAAGAAAGAAAGAAAGAAAGAAAGAAAGAAAGAAAGAAAGAAAGAAAGGAAGAAAGAAAAAGAAAAATGGACAAAGAAGCCATCAGCATTTCATCAAGACAGTCAAATGAAAGTATTCTGTTTCTTTTTGGTTAGAAGTGAACCTAGTCCTAGCAAAGCTCGGAGAAGTGAAAAGATCAAATAGGCTATCTTGTCCATCCTTAGACACACAATTGTATTTGAAAACGTTAAGTCTTAACATACTGAAAGTAAAGACTTCCAGAGCTCTGACTCTAGTGATACTACTCTCTCCCTGAACCCTGCTGAATGTGCTGCTATTCAAGGAAGCATGAGACGATGGGGCCGCAAAGAATAACGCGGTAGTCCCACAGACAATTCCAGTATTAACTACAAGTATGGTTTCAATTAGCAATGGTGATAATAATACTGATGATTGTTATTGTAATATCTATTATCATCTTTTTAGTTGAATTTGGTGCAGAAGAGAGCTGAGCTGGAAACCAAAAGTTTAGGTGTTGGTGCTAGCTCTAACTCAAACGAGGTTATGTGACCTTGATTAAATCGCTTACCAAATAGGTGCCAGAGTTTCTGCCTTAGTAAGTGCGAAGGTTAAACTTGATGATCTTTAAACATAAAGTTTCTATATTGGATGCAGCATTGTGAAGGGGACAAAATATGAGTTTTGGAGTCCACAAGACCTGGGTTTCTGTTTAGACTCTACCATGTATTATCCATGTGACTTTTTTCAAGAACAACCTCTCCCATCCTCACTTTTCTTTTGAGTAAATTTGAGATAATTAAACTGATTAGACAGAGCTGAAGTCAAGAGTGAAGTGTAATAGCTCATAGTAGGTACTCAAATGTTTGTTCAATTGGTTTCATTGTGACTACTACTTTCCTTGACTCTGTGGCAGAAAGGACAGAAACCATGTCAGTAGCCAGTGATAATGTGATTAGAAAAAATGTATGGGTTTGGAGTAGCTACTCCTTACAGGACTGTCACAATAGCCTTTGTTTCACAGGTAGCAAAGTGAACTGACCGCGCTGTTCTGAACCTGAAATGCTCGATTTGGAGCTTGTCCTCTGTGTTGGACAGACTTATGAGTTCACAGAGAAACTGCAGCAGACAAAAGCAATGGCTCTGCTCTGGAAAACTCATAGGTGTTTTTGTTGTTCTGTCCACAACTATGCTCTTAAAAGGACTGCATGATAGGGTTTGCCAATTGCTATTGTTTAAAGTCCCCTTTTCTGGCACTCTGTGGAATTATAAGGTGGAACAAACACTATATCTGAATTCATAATCTCTCAGCAAATTGTAAAATGGCTGAAGGTTCACATTTCCGAGAGAGTTTGAGTTCTTTCCTCTCCTTGGCAGAGAGAATTGATCTCACTATGACTTCTAAAATGTACGATTATGGGAAACCATGTTTTGAATTGACAGTGGGGGTGAAAATGGCATGCATGACTCCTGTTTGGAGGTGAACGACTATCCAAAAGGAAGTCAATCTTGAATGGCACTGAGGAGCAGGATAATGAAGCATTGCATTGGCAGGTGATGGGCTGGATCTAAAACATCTGAAGGGCCTGTATAATAAAATGAGTGAAATAGGTTGACTCGATCAAGAGACATTATGGGAAATTATGTCATTTCTGTACTGTTTGTTTGTGTGATAAATGAAGAACTCTATTTCCTTGACTCAGGTTTAAGATCTTTTCTATTCATAATTTCTCCCAAATCTACTTTGGAAAAAAAAAGAGATTCATTTGTAAGGTATTATTATATTTGTCTCCTGGTCCAAATTGTGTATGTCACTTTGTGCTACCTAAGATGAATATTGTGGTAATGATGGTCTTATTTTCTTTCCCCAGTAGAGAAAGAAAAACAATTCCAGGTAATGGTAAGTTTTGAGGCCATCAGAAACAGCCAGTACACGTCAAAAATATGTTTGCAAAAATTACTTAAAATTTCTTCAGTGATAAATGGATAAGGTAAAAAAAAAAAAAAAAAAAAAAGGATGCCAATTTGGATTCAAGGCATTCTTGACATGAAGGAGGACTGATGCTTCTTTACCCTTTCCAACATTTTCACTATCAAACAGTAGCATGTTCTGATCTAGGACTTGCCGATGGAATAGTGTATGTGTCTTGTCCCAACAAAGGATTACTGACTCTTCTGAAAAGAAAAATTACTTTTAATTTCCTCTAAGCCTTGCTATCACTGAGTGATACAGAGAACAGCAGAGTGAAGCAGAGCGATCTCAGAGAGGCTGAACAGCTGACAAGGAACTACCTGAGTGCACCAGGGCTAAGGGCTGCACTGCCAATCACTCTCCTCTCCCAGCAGGGAATAATGCCAGATAACCACGGGGCATATGTCAAGCATCGGTTAATAGGTCTACCTGGTGAGGTTTCCAGATTGACTGATAAAAACAATGTGTTTGCAGGTAGTTTGTCTACATGAGAAGTGACCTAGTTGCTCTATGTAATTGTGCGAATCCAATTGATACTTTAACACACTTTTAAAGCACTGTAATGACAAATGTTTCTGCCATCTGGGAAAGCTCCATAAAAAAAAATAATAAAATTCATTGAAAATGTTGCAATCACTATGTCCTCCAAACCTGTGCTTCATTCCTTGTTCAAGAATGATAAAATCTGAATCTTCACTGCCTCCTCCCTCTGCTACCAGCCATTCCCCAACTAGTTTTCCACATGCTGTCCCTTCCACTTCACAAGTATCTTCCAAACCTGGTTGCTTTTTTCTATCCCCACTCGCACAGTCTTAGTTCAGAATCTTAGCAACTTCCTTCAGGAATGATCTCTTAATGTGTCTTACTGCACTGATTTCTGTCTGAAGGGCATCCTTCACTTTGCTTCTGGTTTCCTGTCTAAAGAACCATGATGCCTGAACACAGCTCTCTTCGGTGTAGATCTGGAGGAGAAGGAGGTTGGAGAGGGCCAGAAAAAATAGATTATCAGGGAGGGATCAAGCTGGAAATGAAGCAAGAGGGTAAACCTTCCTCCCTTCCCTTCTACCTCCTTGAAACATATCACCTCTTATAATCAGAGCTAAGCACGTGTACATACGCATCAATAGCTGTTCTGAAAATGCACATTTTTAAGTTTACTGAGAGAAAACATTTTCTAAGAAATCTTTTTTTTAATAAAATAAAGACTTTTTTCTAATTAAGTAATTTCTTTATGTTTTCTTGGTGCAGAGGATTAGCAGGTATAATGGAGATTTTAGAATCAGCAATTAGGTTTAAGGTTTCTCTACTTAAAGCACTTATCTAACTAGCTATAGGACCCCAGTTTCTGGTCTGTGTTTTATTGACCTCTCCAGTTTCATTTAATGCTACATTTCAGTTACACTGAATGTGTTGCTATTTCTGAATCAAGTTATGATGCTCTCGTCCCTCCAGCCTTCACACGTGTTATTACCTCTGTCAGGCACATTCTTTGGTAATCCAACTTTAATCAGCTATTTCCCATACCCACACACATACACACTTGTGTACCTGATTTCTCACCATCCTTCAGGCTTTAGCTTAAATGACACCTCCTCCAGGAGTCCTTCTTTGACCCCTACTTGAAATTAAACCCTCCATCCATTGACCCATGTGTGACGCTACACATCCTCTGTCATAGGGAATGTTATTGAATGATGTGTTTATTCTTCCCAACAAGATCATCAGATCTGAGAGCAAAGATCTTTTTACTCTCCTTCAACACTCCTTAGCACCTATCCAAGCTCCTGGGAACACAGGACACCCTCAGTGAAAATTTGTGGGATGACATCCTTAATTGTGATTTGTTATTTATCAGAGTCACATATCCAAAATCTCACCAGTTGTACTGTATAACAACAGTCTGGCACAAAATAGCCATTCACAAACATCTGTCCAAAGAGTGATTAAACAAGTGAGTAAATAGAGTGAGTAAAGTGTTGAGAAGAAAACAAAAGTCTTTCTGTCTAAAGTATTTGTTCATAAAATTTGAAATCCTGAATACTCTTTTGTTGATTAGCTGTTAATTCCCCACCACAGCACGGACTATGAAATGACAGGAAGCTGAGCAAGTTCCTGTTTGACAACAGATCCTTGGAACCCTGGAGAAACCATGACAATAACAGCAAACAATGAACACCCCAGGAATGAAGGAGTGGAGGAGGAAGGAGGGCGAGAGAGAGAAAAATACTAAAAACACCTGCCTCTGTTAATTACTTCTCACTTCTCAGGGCAACATTTTTGAAGGCTTCTGTAGCAAAGACCTCAAAAACAAAGGAGACACATGCAAGTTCAAGAAAATGAAATCAGTGTTTAATTACTAAATATCCTACCTCTAAAATTAAAGAAAAAAAGCTTAAATAATTCAGTTTGATTTGGTCTCATTAGTCTGATTTCCTAGTATTTAGCCTTAATTATGTGATACATAAGCCCTAATTATGTGGTACATATACAGTGTGCTCTCTAAAGTTAAAGATCAGAACGGATACTGACTTAAATGATAAAATATGTTAAATTATTAACGATAATTAATCTTACAAAATAGGCATAATTAGTTTAAGTACTTTAGATATTATTCTTAATAGCATTACAAATAATATGACACAGTTTGATCATTTTAAAAGTAATTTATTGGGAAGAAAGGCGATGCAAGCAATGTTTTTTACTCAGGAGGGCCAAGGGATTGCTTGGTGCTGTCAAATATATCTAGCTGTCCTTGTTGAAAAGCTGACTTTGTTTTAACCCATTAAGTGCTGTGTCCTAAACAAAACGAGAGCTGAATTTTAAAGAACATTTTTTTCCCATGGATATAATCATCTTTACAGATAACAGTACCTATGCCATTAAGAGTTTTTGAATATTCTTTCATTCAATACATTCTGAGTATTGTGCCATGAATTGTTCAGAATTGTTCAGTTTGTTTTTGTGTTTTACCTTTTTATTGTTGAGTTTTTTGTCTTCTACTGAGGTTAATTTAAATTTTGGTTATTTAACTTAACTTTGGTTAACTTTGATGCTATAGACCAAAGCCTTTTGCTTTAAATCTTTTTTTCTACTCCTGAATGTATCTGCTGTTGCCATTTAATGTCTAACGTGGGGTTAAACTCTAAGAAGTTCTACAGAAATATAAATGGAATACAGTTTGCCTTTGAAGCAAAATTTTGAAATGGATGGTTCTTTATTGAATGGGAAAATGCATGGACTCAGATAATTGTTCATCTCTCCTAACTGGAATTTAGTGATGAGGAAGAAGATGATAAACTACACGTCAGAAGTCACACTACTTGCTCTCTAGATTTTACTACAATGTTCCCAGTCCAGGCTTAAAAGTATTTCTACTGACTACTACTGTGGAAAGCTTATATAATCCAACTGCAGAGCCTTTTCTCAGAATGTAGCTCAAGAGAATGACCAGAAACACAATTTTATCCAATAAAATTCTGATGTGATTAGATTAACCCATTATATATGAATCAATCATGAACTTTGACATTCTAAAATGCCACAATGGTTAAAAGTTAGTAAAGAATGCTATAGAGCATCTGTCTCTAAAGTCCTACTGGGAAAGTTTCTAATATTTGTTCTGATGACACCCTTCCACAATGTGCAGATGAAAACAGCATTCTTCCCAGACACCACACTCACCATTTCATGTGTTTTTCAAAGCTACCATCAGCAACATTTGCAGCAGACATCTTCCCAATACTCAGGCTCCCTACTTAGATGTAAAGCAATGTTGATTTGATACGGATTCAAATTTGGCTCCACTAAATAAACACCTGTTAAGGACACAGATAAAGAAAGGTGGGTTCCTGAGTAGGAAAGTTGGCTGAAGTGGTGACAGTCAGGGAAAGGAAATCTTAACACTGTCACAATGCTTTACTGCGAAGCCTTCTTGGAACACAGCAGTGATTTCCATACTTTTGAAAAATTTAAATCAACAATAGTAAACTTTCTTCAGATTAGATCTTGCATAGAATCTCATTTGTAAAACAGATGAAACTGATATTTTAGAAGTCAAAGAGAACAATAAGGGAATTTCACTGGAAAAAGAAATATAAAATTTGATGTTACAGATGACATTACACCATTTCAGGAAAATCCACCCAGATAACTTGCTATAAAGTATAACGTTTTATTCATTTTTCAATAGATGGCCTTTTCTCTTAGACTGCTCTTCAATTGATTATGATAGTGCCACAAAAGAAATTTTCATTTGAGCTATGCAGAGAAGCAATTGTTGGAACTGTTGGTTTCTGTGATTTTTGTTTCATCGCATTTTATTGGGATCTATATGCTTATATGTTGAGTGGTCTTTTACAAAATATCCGTGTGAAACTCTTTGTTTCATATTTCATATTGTTTACGATATACAATGTGCTCTTTATGAGGTCTCTGCTGAGAAATTCCTGTTTGAACTTCGTTCCAAAAAAGAATGGTGGTTTTGAGCCTAAAAAAAATTTTTTTATGAATATTGTGACTTGTGTAATTGCCAAGTTTTATTTTTTTATTCTGGCTACAAAAAACCTTGGGGCCATCAATTTTGGCCAAGTACTAGGTGTGTATATATGTCTTTATACCATAAAATTCTGGTCTTGTTGCCAGTCTTTTTCCTTCATTGTCTTTTGTATGTTTTTCCACATTTTAAAATATTCTGTTATCATAATTTCACAAGTTAAATATTATCTGAAAAAATTGTAGATCAGAGCAGCATAAGTAATGGATAATTTCAAACAATTTGTTTCTCCCAATGACTTTCACACTCTTGAAGAACAAATTCTAATTCATTCTTGTATCTTCAGACCTAGGAAGTGTTTTCCATTTAAAAGGATTGTTGAATTAATGAAAATACTCATAATTCTACATCTTTATAAAATTTCTATTTTTTCTATTGCTTATAATAAAAAAATATGTGATGAAGGCTTTTAATGATGTGGTTTCCTTTTTACTCTGTAAACTTATTTACTGTTGCACAAATTTGCAGATACCTGCGCATGCCCTATGCTATTTAATAATTATACCCTTGTATGCAATACTCCTTGCATTATTCTTTTCCCGGAATGTTTTTCTCCCATTTTATTAGTTTTAACCCAAATATCACTTCCTCTCTGAAGGCTTTTCTAACTCTGTCAGAAGTGTTCATCACTCTTCTCTTAAATTTACAATATAATACCCTTAAAGCTTTATATAATTTTTTATCAAATTGTTCCTGAGTGTAACTGTTTATCCTGAAAGTCTGTGATCTTTTTTTTTCTTTCCTTTAGAATTATTTTATTAAATCATAAATGTACAACAGCTTCTTAACTCTACACATGCACTTAAATTTTTTTAAAAGAAAAACGTTATGTCTTATTACACCATGATCCTGGCTAATAGCTTTTCAAAACTTTGAGAAAAATCTTAAAAAAGGTTTCACATGTCACCTGAAACTTACAAATTTAACATTATCAAAGAAGGAATGCTTCTACACTCTTACAAAGACCACTAGAAAGAAACAACAATTAAAAAGCTAAGAAACTGTCTCAAAGGCATTTTTTTTTTTACAATCCTTCCTCCACAGTAAGGTAATGTTATTAAATAATCCAATCCATTCACAAAATGGCTCTCTGCATCTGCTCTGGTGTCTTCTGCCATATCACTGCATATTTATGCATGACTGAGATAAGAATTTCCTTAACATTGTTATTTCCATAACCTGAAGCTGTTCTGTTACCTCTGGGCTCTCATCCTCTCCTATTTATACAGTAAAGCCCATGGCAAATAGGAAGAAGCTCAATCTCTGCTTCTCCCTCCATAACCCCCACTTCCTCCACTGCCTCCTGGACCATAGTTTCCTCCACCATATGGTCCCCCCACGTTCCTGCTGCCACCAAAGTTTCCACTCTTCATTGGACCATAGTTAGAAGGTTGCTGGTTATAATTTCCAAAATCATTATAATTTCCACTTCCATAATTTCCTCCTCCATAGTTGTCATAACCACCTCCGTAGCCCCCACCCTGGTTGCCATATCCAGGTCCTCCACCATCATACCCTCCTCTTCCTCCTCCATAACCAGGGCTACCTCCAAAATTGCCACCTCCAGGTCCTCCTCCATACCCATTATAGCCATCCCCAAATCCATGACCACTTCCATATCCATCAGATCCTCCTCTGAAGTTACTTCCCGGTCCTGGTCCAAAATTTCCACCACCACCACTAGAATCTCCAAAACCAAAGTTGCCTCCTCTTCCACTTCTAGAACTTTGGACTTCCTGCATTTCTTGTCTAGACAAAGCCTTTCTTACTTCTGCATTATGACCATTGATAGTATGGTATTTCTGCAACACAATCTTATCCACAAGATCGTGGTCATCAAAAGTAACAAATCCAAAGCCTCTTTTCTTTCCAGACTGCCTATCAGTAATTATCTCAATGGCATCAATTTTTCCATATTCCTCAAAGTAATCTCTAAGATGATGTTCCTCAGTATCTTCTTTAATTCCACCAACAAATAGCTTCTTTACAGTTACATGAGCCCCCGGCTTTCCAGATTCCTCTCTTGCAACAGCACGTTTTGGCTCAACCACTCTCCCATCAATTGAATGAGGTCTTGCAGCCATGGCAGCATCAATCTCAGCCATGGATGAAAACGTTACAAAACCAAATCCTCTTGATCTTTTGCTTGCAGGATCCCTCATTACCACACAATCTGTGAGTTTTCCCCATTGCTCTTAGTAGTTCCTCAAACTTTCTTCTGTAGTTTCAAAGCTCAAGCCACCAATAAAGAGTACGGAATTGTTCCTTTTCTCTCTCCATCGCGGGCTCAGTCGCTTCAGCCCGATTTCCCGCAGCCGAGCGAGATGAGAGAGATCTCCGCAGACGAACACGAACCGGACACGTCCTGGCGCTGCAGTGAGAACTGCCACTGCTCGAGAAACAACATCGCTAGGAGCACCTTCACTCGGAATCCGGCGCCGCTGCTACTCGAAAGTCTGTGATCTTTATAGGAGATCATCTTTGTGTCTGACATATCATGAATGCTCAATAATTCTTACTAAATGTATGCTGTTAAGCAAAATTAAAAACATCAACTATCAGTCCAATAGTTTCAGCTTAACAGCTTGAACTATTAAAATAGTCCATATGGGGAGGGAATACGGGGATATGTGTATAAAAACAGATGATTGAAGTTGGTGTACCCCCCAAAAAATAATAAATAAATAAATAAAATTTTTAAAAAATAGTCCATATGATTGTTATTATTTTCACTAACTTTGGCTAATTTCTAGTTTTATTTTTACTGTCAGAAATGTCCTAGTGGTTCTTCTCCTAAATTGAGAGATAACTGGTGTGATTAGTCTTTTATGTTTCTGAAACTTCTAGGAATGTTAATAATCATTTTTAGGGATTTGAAAACGTTGTCAACATAAGACTAAATACACACATACGTATATAATATGTATTTAAATAGGTAATTAAGCAGGAAACAATAAGCTAAACTGTATAATATTTGAAATTGTGAAAATAGAGCTGCAAATTCGGCTGGTGATGCATACAATGCATGGAATGGTAGTGTTTGGTAGCTGTGTGTTACCTCTGTTTAAATTTGTAATCTGGCTGTAGAGACAAATCAGCATAGCCTCTAATCCGAAGAAATGTGATGTTTGGGTTTAGCCTTATAGAACTAAGGGATACTTTTAAGAGTGACTGTTTTCAGTTAAGGATAATTTACAAAAAGGATAAATACTTACAGTGTCAGTTTTGTAAGTTTTATAACTGTAACATTTATTTTTGATCAATTAGGGTAATATTAGTGCTTTGAAATGGGAGGCTTATTTTTCTATTTATTTTTAACCATCCAATCATTGATTTGACACGTACTTATTGATTTCTAAATATTTTCCTTGTCTGTTGCCTGGAATTAAATTGATGAAAGTTTCAGAATCAACATCATCAAAAGAAACTCCTGGATCTTTCATTTGTTTGCTTTTTTTTCTTTTACCTCTGTAAAAGTTACAAAACAACCACATTTGCGTAATTACCTAGTGTTAAAGTTATAGCAACACACAGTTTTCAAATTGGAATGTTTATGAGAGGTATTTGCACTTAATGAGAAAATTTGTGATAAAAGGACATTAAAACTGTTTCACTGCGTTTCACTTTTATATTTATAATCATATTTCTACAGTGTTTAATTGTTATGATACATGATAATAATCTCAATATGATAATATACTCATGGAAGGTATTCATACTAATTTGATACCAAGATGTTGCCTGCATTGTCCAGTTTAATAATTATAACATCAAAATATTAGTGTAAAATAGACTCATTTTTCTTAGGTATTTTCATTTTGGCTCTCTTCTTCCTGATCCTTCCACTTGCTTATTAAACAGATAATAACATACTGACACCAAGATGTATGAAGAAAACATTTAAAGTCAATTCTTAATTCTCTTTTCCCTAATTTCTCTCGTTTGTTGGAAATCAGACACAAACACATTTAGTGCTTTATTAATGAAAAATTTTAGGTAGTTTCAATATTTTAATCTTTTTTCCTTTCCTTTTCTGGCCTAAGTTTAATTTTTTAATGACTCATTTAATGAATTTCAATAACATGCTAACATTTGAGTACTTGGGAAACTAAAACATAGGTTTTTCTTCCTTTTTTTTAACATTACTCGTTCATTCAGCAAAACTTTTATTAATTCATATTTCAAAGGAGGAGAGAGAAAGAGAGAAGAGAAGTGAAGAGGAGAGAAAAGAGGAGAAGAGAAGGGACAGAGACACTCACTGTTCAGATCCTGGGCTTAGAAGAAAATCTAGCTCCAGTTAGGTGAGTGAACAGAAGTTGAAGATGCCCCAGAAAGGTGGGCGAAGACAGGGATGGTTAGAATTCTATAGAAAAGGCAGAGCAAAAGTATCAATCCACCATAGGCTACTTCTGAACTGATTCAAAACATTCAGGAAAATTTAGTGTGAATATATACTGTGCCAAGTCTGTCAGTCCTTAATCAGCTTCCACTCTGCCAATCAGGATAGATCACACCGACACATCTGTTATATCCTGCATTGGGTGATAAATGTCTTTTGAATCTTAAGCACTAAGTTCCATCAGAGTAGAAAGGAAGGAAACCTGCTATCTGACTGTAATAATTAGGTAAGTCTTCAACGGAAATGGTAGCATTTGAATCAGCCCTGACAGACTTGTCGCAAAGACAGACTAGCATGATTTTTCTCCATGTCTTGAATACTCCCCATCAAGAGAGCAGAAAGCATTGCTCAAGGAGAGGTAATAGGTAATTAGGTAGGGTTGGCTGGCTAAGTTTGAAATATATAATAAGGATTTTGAAAGTTAGGAAATAATACTCATTTTGCAGGGGTTTACATGATTGGAATTTAATAGTATTAAATTTAGCAGCAATCTTTTGGGTGGTTTATATCAGGGAACATCCGAAGGAGAGGCTAAAATAAGCCTAGTAGATAAGAAGAGACTCTGGTATATAGAAGGAAAAATGGGTGGGGATCAAGTGAAATGAAGAGACATAAAACGTTCTTGAAGATGACTAACTTTTTTTTAATTTATTTAACAGACTCAATAAGTACTTATTTTCTGTTAGACACTGTTTTGAGCACTTATAAATGTTAATTTATGTAATTTATAAAACTTATTCATAAATATTTGGATAGAATGAGAAACAGTTTTAAAATGACTACGTGTTTGGGTGGTCAGAAGAGGTAGCAATGAACATCTAATGGAAATATAATTAAAAAAATTTTGCTACCAGGTGACCTATAGTTTGTATGTTAAATAAGATAATCTATATGAAATAATTTAATAAATAGCAAAGCCTTGAACAAATGTCCAAGATATTATTATTCTAATTATTCAAAATTGACCACAAACTTTAAAAAAAATCATACTTGAATCAGGTTGGAATCAAGCATTAGATTATCAGAATTACAAGAAAGCTAGTTAATATATAGCACTTGCATCTAGGCAACAGTGGAAAAAATGTTTGCATGATAACAGAGCTATATGGCCATTATTTAGAAACTGTTAGTGACTATTTTCCATGTACTTCTTAGCATTTTTTGAGATGGAAAATCCATGGAATGCTTCATTTTCCTTTTTGCATTAAGAAGCCTTTCATAAGAAACTCATTGTGCCAGAGTGATAATTTTGCATAGCTTGATAGTTCCCATGAATCATGAAACTACTTTCAACCCACACATCATTTGACCCTTCTCAACTTTTACACATGATCACAAAAAACAGAACTTCGATAAAATAAAGTACCAGCCATGAAAAATTATTCTGGATTAAAGACAGAGATGACGGAATTATATTGAGTGCAATATAAATGTACACTATAACATGCAAAGCAAACGAGGCACCACATTAGGGTGCATCGAACAGAAGTGATAACGTTAAGTAAGAAAATGAAACTGTGGATCGCACAATGGAATGAATCAACTTAATTTTATTATTATTTTGTAAAGGAAAAACACGCTAACTTTTCTTTGAGCTACTGTGTAAGTCAGTTTTCAATTTCATTAGCTATATAGTGTAGAAAAAAAACATGGTCTAGACTTCTTGGAGAAAAATCTATTGTCTCCTTTGAAAATTTCACGTACCTCATGATTTCAAATAGTATTTTTAAGCTTCATATTATCAAATATTTATCTACAGATCTGGCCATCCCAAGATTTCTAGATTTATACATTTAAACCTGCTCTAACTTTCCTGCTCAATGTCCCATATATTCCTCAAGCTTAACATATTCTGAACTGAATTCATCTTCTCTCTACCCTCACTGCCTCATATACAGACCCCCAAATTTCTTCCTCTTTTTCTGATTTGGCACAGTAGGAAAGCCTGAAAACTAGAAATTTTCCTCGACCCTAACGTAGTCCTACATCTCAATGAAAAGCTGGTTGATTTTACCTCCTAAGTATTTCTTTCCTGCCCCACTTTCACTGTGTACTCAGTATCTCTCTCCTGGCTGTTAAAATAGCCTCTGAATTGATCACCCCGGCACCATTCTCTTCCAAATCCAATTAGTTTTTCAGATTGTCTTCAAACTGATAATGCTAACATGCAAATCTGACTGTACAACACGTGAATTTTCTCAGTTGTTTCCTAATGCCTAAGTTACAAACGCAAGGTCATCTTTTGCTGCTGTACTACACATGTTTTGTGTAGTACAGCTTTGACAAACTCTCAGAAATGTGTCTGACAGAGAGTACCAGTAGGACCAGGTGGGTCTATCCAAAATAATGTGTGAGGTGAGGTGATCTGAGGAGTGAAGTGAAAATTTAGGAAAGGAGTCAAACGTGCCACATTCATTGGCAAATATTTATAAGCATTAAGTACTTATTAGGTGCTGTGCACACAAAGACTGGTAAGACAAGGTCTCTGTCCTTGTGTTGTTGGTTTCCTATGAGAGACATTTAAACTACACATGTATTTTTGAATCGGTTAGGAGGTGGCACCTGGGCAGAATCTTGAAAGACAATGAATGAGGTATTATTTAAATAAGTAAAGAAGAAAGCATTTTTAATCAGAAGAAACATGGTATCAAAGTTACAGAGATTAACAGGATCATACTAAATTCTAAAAACTATAAAAAAATTTAGTCTACACAGTTAGAAGTGTTATACAGTGATATAGACAAGATAAGCAGAGGCTGAAACATAAAAGTCCATGCTTGTCATTGTACAATGATTAAACTTTGTTATTCAGGTAGTGGGAAGCTTTTAATATAAGTTTATTTTTATGAGGTTGGTATGCGTAAAAACAAAAATGTTAAAAAGTATATGTAAAGTACCAATTAATAGTACCATATTAATACCATTTTAAATGTATGATAAACAGGGGTGACTTGATTAGCTCTGCATTTAGAAAGATTCTTCCAATCTAGAGAACAGATAGAAGGGAACTAAATCGTGAAGAAATGACACTGATTTGGAAGCTACTGGTATAATCCAAACAAGACATATAAAGAGCCTGATGGAATGGAGAAAAGTGCATATATTTGGAGATATTTAAGACGTTGAATTGATAATATTTGATATTTGATCAAAGAAGTTAAATGAATGGAAAATACAGACAAGACTAGCAGAACCAGAACAATGAAAAACTAATTGATTTCTTTGCAATGGTGTAAACAGAACCATTCTAGGTAAATTGCAGAAATGAAGGACCAAGACTAACTATACATTTATATACTCTCATTAAATCTTTATTTGGATGGATCAAATCTGTTTAAAGTGGTTAGGATGTAATAAAGTAGTTATTTCAGTCATGGTCTTACAAACAACTACAATGACAAAAACTAAAATGGAGATATATCATTCAGATTTCAGAAATTTCAATATAAACAACACACTTTTTCTGACTTGAGGCACAAGGAGCTATACAATGTATAAGTTGTTTATTTTTTCTGTGTATGACTATAATAGTCCTTTGAAATTGGAAAGCTGTATCCTAAGTTATGGTTATTGGCTTCAAACACACTTAGGTTTTCGATAATCACCATTACTCCTACCCCTGTCTATTATTTATGGACAGAAGAGAGTCAATGAAAGCAAAGCAATGATTAAAAAAAAAAAAGAGAGAGAGAGAGAAAAAGCTATAAGTTACCTGAGAATCTACTCAGTTTAATTTGCTGAGCTTGATTTAAACCCTCAAACTAATTTTAAAAGGAGGCATTCTTATTGTTCTAACTTCAAATTCTGAATGTAATTAAACTCAAAATTAAGCTGATAATATGATTGTTTTAAGAAATAATTTCCGGATTTCTCTTTTCTAAGTGTGCGTGTTTTTTTTAACCTTAATTATTCTTCTATTTAGAATTTTAATTGTGTAAATTTTTGACTTGAGCAACTTTATTTTGACCAAAATAGCAATGGTGTATTGCGTATCCAAGTTTTGTACCATTTTTCTTTCATTTTTTATTACTAATATGTTTACTGTTAACTAGGGAGTTTAATATTCAGCTCCTCTTTGTTCTATGCTGAAAACAAAACTGGGGAAAAGTTAGATTGTAGTTATTTTAAAGAGAAGCTGAGATCCCTAATGAATTCTAGAAGCGAGGAAAGTTGATTTGTGAGGGACGTGGGTATGCGTGAGAGCTGCACAGAATTAATCCAATGAGGAAATTTGAATCATGCTTCAAGGCACAGGATGCCTGTGAACCAATCATTACATAAAGACGTTTTTGTTGCCCCATGCCTTTGGCCTCTTAGTGAGGTTATTCTTTTGGCAAATGATCTATCTTAATATTACACAAGGAAGCTTTGTGTGGGGCAGGGTATCATCAGAGTTCTCTTGTTCTATAATAATGTAAGGAAAAGAATGTGTGCAATACTAAACACTAGGATCCAAAGTAAAAATAGTATTCCTTTATTACATAAACGTAAAAGTAATAGTGAGAAGCAACCACTTAAAACAAATACTAGAATTACAGAAACTCAACATCTTTGGAAGGTTATCTTCAAATGATGTCTTGTAGTACCAAAAGGAGCATCAATAGTAGCTAATATGTTAAGTGTATGTGCCAGTCATTGTACTAAGTAATTTTTAGGAATAATCTCACCTACGCCTTATACCTACCGAAAAGATTGGTTTAGTTATTATTCACATTTCCTAGATGAAAGAACTGAGGCTTCAAAGATATATTAAAATTTTACCCACAGTCATAATTCCTGATCCAGAATTTCAACTCAAGTCAAATGATTTTGGATATGATACTTACAACCACCACCCAATATTTCCTTCCAATAATGAAATAAATTTTGGTTCCTCAAGAAATGCTTGATGTTATGTGACAAAGAGTTTTGTTTACTATCATGCTAAGTTAGATCAATCGCAAGCTGAAAGAAATTTTGGTACATTGTTTGCCTGTATCACATTGTCAGCATTTCTAAATTGTTTTTGAATCATGGACTTTATTTTTTTTAGAGTTTATAGATCCCTAGGAAGTATATGGACGTGCCTTAGAGGACCAATGACCCTCTAAAATTATATCTTAAATTTCCTGTGCATGCAATTTACTATATTTTTCTGTAAAGTGAGAACATTGCTTCTTCAGACTTTAAAGCTGTATATGACCCTCCAAACATTTAGCAACCATTAGTCAGGTATTTTATATTCTGAAAGAAAAAGAAATCTAAAAGCAACACTTTAACAAGCAAAAGGTAGAAATCAAGTAATCTGAATTTTAATGGGAGCAATGTCAGTTATAGGTGTATAAAGGTTTAGATTAAATGTCACTAGGAAACAGTGATTTTTAAAATCATTTGTAAGAGTTGGAGTGTTACATCTATGTGAAGACTCATTACACAGTATCAAGCCCAGTTACAATACTATTTTTCAAATTTATTTATGTCAAATATGAATCAGTATAATTTCTCAACATGAATCTATAAAATCTATTCTAAAATTTGTCATATAGTCATCTGGATTAACTGTTTTTGTTCTATTTAGCCATCATTTTAATTTAAAAATAAATACATTTGTTTGGTAAGTGTATGTTTAATTTTACAAGAAGCTGCTAATATTTGTATTACTTTATATTTCCCACAGAACTGTATGAGAGTTCCAGCTACTCCACGTCCTCATCAACACGGTATTTTCAGTCTTTATAATTTTAGTTTTTCTTATATGTTTGTAGTGGCATCTCATTGTGGTTTTAATGTAAATTTCCCTGATCACTAATGATGCTGAGCATTGTGTCTTGTATTCATCATCCATTTGTATATAATCCTTTGTGAAACTACTGTTCAAATCATTTCAACACTTTTAATTAGATTATTTACCTGTTTATGACTGATTCTTTTTATATTTTAGATACATGCTTTTGACAGTTTATATGTTGTGAATATTTTACTTTGGTCTATGACTTCCCTTTTCATTTATTTATTGGTGTCTTTCTAAGAATATAATAGTTTAATTTTGATGATTCACCATTTATCAATATTTTTCTTGATAGTTCAATAGTTCCTACTTTTTGTAGTCTGTCTAAGAAATCATTGCTTAATCCAAGTTTGCAAAGATTTTCTACTGTTTTCTTCTAGAACTTCTATACTTATGACTTAGTAATGTTTAGGTCTGTGTTCTAATTAAGATTAAATGTGTGTTGTGTGAGTTAAATATTGAAATTCAGATGCATATCCAGTTGTTCCAAGACTGTTGAAAAGACCGTACTTTCTTCTTCTTCTTTCTTCTTTTGAATTGCCTTGTGCTTTTGTCAAAAGTATTATAACTGTGAGTCTTTTTCTAGAATCTATTCTGTTCCATTGACAAAGATGTCTAATCTAACAATAACACACTATCTTGATTACTATAGCGCTGTAGTATGTCTTCCAAAAAATTTTTTAAACTGTTTTTGGTTCTTCTAGGTTATTTTCATTTCCATATAAATTTTAAAATCAGCTTAACCAATTTTACAAAAAAAACTTTTGGAATTTTAATTGTGATTGCATTGAATCTAGACATCACTATGGGAAAGATTGATATCGTAACAATATCAAGTCACCCTGTGCTCAAACTAATAATTCTTTCAACTATTTAGGTCTTTAACTTCTTTCAACCAGAAAACTATATATATATATATTTTTTTTTTCTTTAGAGTTGTTTCTTTAAATCCTTCATTCAATTAGAGAGAGCTCTTTCTAGTTCTTTCCTTTTCAATACTTGTTTATCCCCAACTTTAAACTTGAATGAACTCAAAGCACTCTACCACAACTGCAAAAAAGAAACAAGTGTATGTCAGGGCAGGGAGGAACTGGCCTCTTCAAAACTGTAAAACTAAATGGTCATCTTCCACATCACACTCCTCCCCACTAGCTGAGCAAGATGGAAACTCTACTCCAGGTGGATGCAGGCACGATAAAGCTCCTTCTCCCCCCAGCATTCAGTCCAGGGCTGCGATTTCTCCCAGGAGTGCCAGAGCAACAGCATTTCTAACCACTATACCAACCTTGATGATGCAGAAGCTCTATTCTAGGCAAGAGCAGCAGAGAGGTCTGGGGTTTCCTTTGTTCATCCAGCCGCCACCTGTAGGGCAGAAGCTCTACTCCAGGTGTGACAGGCTGAGAATACTGAACTCTCACTGTTTTCACTACAACTCATTGATAGGGCAATGGATCGCATGCTGGGAAGGGTAAGCTCAGAAGACCAGAGGCTACTATCCCTACCCAATGCCCTGCTAATTGAGTAGGATTTTCAATCAGAGAGAAACAGGCTGCTGTCCCCATGCCAATTCTGGAGCAATGATGCAGAGGAACAGTCCAGGGGAAGAGGCAGGATGCAAGAACAGAGAGTTCCAAGACTCTCCCTAAGGGAACTGATTCCATTTGGAATAGAGTATGAGGAAGTTCAAGCCTAAGGACATTGTGTCAAAAGCAAGGAAAATTTTGATGGATAGGTATTAAGAGGAGGCTGGTAGATTTATGAAAGCAACAGGAAAACACTAGACCAGTCAGAATTTTCACAGAGAAGGAGACATGTAGGTGCCCTCATGGGAATGTTCACAGCAGCACTAATAATAGACAAAAAATGGAAACAACTCAAGTGTTCAATAGCTGATAAATAAATGTGGTATATCCCTACAATAGAATTTTATTTGACAATAAAGAGAACAAAGCACATGCTGCAACATTAATAAACCTTGAAAACTTTGGGCTAAGTAAAAGAAGTCAGATACATAAGACCACATATTGTATAATTCCATTTATATGAAATGCCCAAAATAAGCAAATCTACACAGGCAGAGAGTAGATTAATGGTTGCTTTGGTCTGAGAAGGTTGGAGGTGGGGTTATGTGAAGTGACTGCTAACGGGTGTGATGTTTCTTTCTTGCATGATTAACATGATATAAAATTATTGTGATGATTGTTGTACAACTCTGAATATTGAATTGTGCATGTTAAGTGGGTGAACTGTACTGCATATGAATTATATCTCAAAAAAGATGCTTAAAAAACAAATTATAATAACATAATAAAAATGGAGATTTTAGAAGGAAGGACAAAGTGGTTAAAAAAAATTTGTTTTTATTTTTGTGTTATGGAATGTTTGCCCCTGCTCCATTTATGTGCTAAAATATAATGCCCAATGTGATAATATTTAGAGATGGGGCCTTTGAGAAGTAATTATATAATGAGGGTGGAAGTCTCATGAAAGGGATTAGTGCTCTTAGAAGATGCCAGAGAACTAACCCATCCTGAGGATACAAGCTCATTCAGTGAGGATACTGGAAGTCAACTGTCAGCAGCCCAGAAGAGGATTCTCACCAGAACCCAACAATGCTGGCAATAAGATTTTGGACTTCATGCCTCCAGAACTGTGAGAAATAAATTTTTATTTTCTGTAAGGAATATAGTTTATGGTATTTTGTATAGCAGCCTGAACTTTTTTTTTCCAGCTCTTTATTGGAGTCTAATTGCTTTACACTGTTGTGCCAGTTTCTGCTGTACAACAAAGTGAATCAGTTGTATTTATACATATATCCCCATATCCCCTCCCTCTTAAACCTCCCTACCCCACCCTTCTAGGTCATCACTGATGATTAAGTTGATCTCCCTGTGTTATGCAGCAGCTTCCTATTTGGTAGTATATATGCAGCCTGAACTTTTAAAGAAAATTCTCTCCTAAATCATGCCACTGGGAAAATAAGGTAACTCTAATAAAGCCAAGAGACAAAACATTGGTGACCCATTTAAGAGGGGTTTTGGGTAGGTCATTTAGATTCAGTTTGTAATTGGCCCTTAACCTAAAAAAGAAGAGAAGCTTACATGTTTAGCCCCAGTTAACAGAGTACATGGTCAAAGTCCTATCTACTTTTAAAAATCATATTTTTCCTTAAAATCTCATAATGATAGCTTGTATGTTCTTAACGGCGAAGAAAGGAGAAGATTCAGTGGCCAATTAGGATTTAGAAGGCTTGTGTGTATTTTTTCATCAGCTAGGACTAATGAATATTGAATAAACCTTATTTTTCTGAAAGGACATTTAATCTAAAAATTTTAATTAAAATTTAATAAAAATTGTAGTTAGTAATACTTTTTTTAACAGGAAGTCTACTCACATACTATCAAAATTTTCCTCTCATTTGTCATTTTTATAATTTTTTTCAGTTTGAATCATCATCCTTTTAAAATTTTGTTCAAAAAAACATATAATAGACTTGTAACAGTTGACCTACCCTCCCTGTGTTCTACCTAGTACGGTGTTAAGATATGGATTAACCTCCTCATGCTATACCTTGTCTCACCCACCCTCATTGGCTCTCTGTTGTCACTGAGCAATAGTTTACAAACTGAAATTCACATAACATTGAGTTGCACAAGTGACCCATTTGCGTATTTAAAAAATCTTAGAGCTTACATCTATTTTGCTTTGTAATCTCATTTTTATACCTTTATTATTTTTTAAACTTTATTGAAATATAGTTGATTTACAATGTTGTGTTAATTTCTGCTGTACAGCAAAATGATTCAGTTATACGTATATATATTCTTTATGATATTCTTTTCCGTTATGATGTATCATAGGATATTAAATATAGTTGTTTATCCATCCTATATATAATAGTTTGCATTTGCTAATCCCAAACTTCCAATCCTTCCCTCCACCACCACCCTGCCCCCTTGGCAAGCAGTAGTCTCTTCTTTATGTCTGTGAGTCTGTTTCTGTTTCACAGATAAGTTCATTTGTGTTGTATTTTAGATTCCAAGATATAAGTGATATCATATGATATGAGTTGTTGTATATTTGGAAATTAAGCCCTTGTTGGTTGCATCATTTGCAAATATTTTCTCCCAGTCCATAGGTTGTCTTTTCATTTTGCTTATGGTTTCCTTTGCTGTGCAAAAGCTTATACGTTGATTGGGTCCCATTTGCTTATTTTTGCTTTTATTTCTACTGCCTTGGGAGACTGACCTAAGAAAACATTGGTATGATTTATGTTGGAGGATGTTTTGCCTGTGTTCTCTTCTAGGAGTTTTGTGGTATCATGTCGTATTTAAGTTTCTAAGCCATTTTGAGTTTATTTTTGTGCGTGTTGTGAGGGTATGTTCTAACTTTACCGATTTACATTCAGCTATCCAACTTTCTCAATACTGCTTGCAATCTCATTCTTTTAAATATCTGTTTACCTATGATTTACAATGTATCTATTATATTATTAACACAATAGTATCTGTATTTAATTTATAAATAAATATACATATACTGGAATGTGTGCTCAAGATTTTTTTTGTTTTCTTTTTGTTTTTGTTTTTTTACTAATAGTAAAGTGATAAAAATTTGGAGGATCAATGTTCTCAAGGAATCATTCAGAACTGGAGTAGAAGTATATATCTGAATAGGTATTTTTTTTTTACAATAATTGGGGAATACTAGAAATTAGTAGATGAGGAAGGGGAGCAGGAAGGGATGGTAGATGTCCTGTATGGCACAGTTCCAATCAATGAAGATTTTTTCCTGAGTCCTAGATCACTTTCAGAAGAATCACTGTATAGTAGCTGGATGAAAAAACAACAACCAAATTTCATTTCACAAGTAAGCCAAAGGGCTTTTTCTTTCACAGTTTTGTTGTTGCTAAAGTCTTTCAGAAATGTTGCAAGTTGAGGGAAAAATTTTAAAAATTCACCATTTAGGAAAATTACATCACTTGTAACAACCATGTTAGTGGTATTTATGTTGCCAGTACAACACACGTGAATCAGCTTGCATTTATAAGTGATTCTATCTTTAGTGATTCAGATCCAAGCATCTGAATTCTTTATTATGTCTTCTAATGCATTCACATCTGGGCATTTGTGTCTTGAAATTTTCTTCTTTATATTAAACTTTTTTGTAGTTAAGTATATCGATAAATTATATTACCTATAAATTTTATTTTTAAATAGCAAAGTGAAGATTATATTTTATACTATTTCATATACATGCATATATGTGTATATACTACTCATATATAATAAATATATATTTTTTATAAAAATGGGTCCTGGGTCAGCCAGCATTGAGGTCATCACCCTATGGGCTGATAACCATGTAGTCTTGGGCTTCAGTGCCTCCCATCAGTTTACCATTCCAACATCAGCCTTTGCAACTTCTCTACTCAATATGTTCTGCTTTCACCACATCCTATTGCCTGTCATGATTTCCCAATAAGCCACGGATTTTTGTGCCTATCCTTGTTCCATTCCTCAGTCTCCTTTTTTTCTGAGAAATTCATGCTCCTTTTTGTAATACTCTGTTCAAACGGTAACACCCTTAGCCAGAATTTATTTCACTCTTTCCTGAAACTAGTGTATAATTTTGCCCTTATCTCCAGAATGACATTCTTATTTCTATCTTCTCAATTAAACTGTAAGCTTCTAAAGGGCAGGGATGATGTTTCTTTTTCATTCCTTGAGGGCAGGAATTGTGCTTTATTCATTTCTGTCAGCACTTGGTTGCCTGAAAGAATGTTTTTTTTTTTTTGATTATTCACTTATTCAATATAATTTCATTTCTCAATGAACTAAATAACAAATATAAACAGCTTAAGGCATGACATTAGTTTGACTTTTTGCATTTTCAACCCCTCACACACACACCAAGAATGAAATGTTTATGGATCCACAGTTCTAATCTCCATTTGACCCCCAGTGGCCTTACCTGCCAGTCTTCCTCCAGCACCTGCCACCACTGGCATCTTTTTGAACATATTCTCTCGTGGTTCCATCTGTTGTCCCAAAGTAATGCCCATTTCTCATCAGTTCTTCCTCTTTACATCCTGAAACAGAATTTAAAAACAGTCAAAACATTAGGAAAAATTCTGTCCCGTTGTCAGCATGCATTCTCCAGTGATTTTGATTCCTATGACAGAATTACCAGTCCCCCACCGAGGCATTCTTAATTCCAAAGTCAGTTACTTCCCAAATCAATTGTCACTTCTTTCCATGATACCAAAGTTGGCAAACAGCTTTTGAACTTGAGAAACATATCATGTATGTAAAGCCATGCACTTTAATTAAGAGGGGTAAATAAAATGGAGGTTTTTCACAAATACGCTTTCATTAACAAATAAGTTGTGGAAGGCAATAGAATTTGTTTCAATTTAGCATCTTTATTTTAAAAGATATTATGTAAGGGTTTACAATTATTATAAAACATAGAATTTTATTGAATTTGAATTTATCAAATAAATGTGCTTACAAAACTCAAATGGTAGCTAAAAAATTCAGTCAGAATAGAAGCAAAGCTGATTCCTATATAAAGAGCAAGCCCATGTTATACAATTAAGTGATGGTTTACTTGTTTACTGATGATCTTAGTGTAACCCAAAAGTACTACTAGTTTGGTTTCAGTAAGTAAACAAAGTTATAAACTATGGAGGGTCCTGTATTAAAATGTGATGGCAGTTTTATAAGAACAGCATACTAAATCTTGAATATGATCTTTGAAAATATTTCTATAGCTAAAATTCTATGAGTCTTTCCCAGCTATGTTTCTGCCAATAGAAGTATGATCTATGGTTTAGAAGAGATGTGCCCTTGTGAACTTCCCTGCAAATTTCCTTTAACAGAATTCTCTGTTCTTACTAGTAAAATAGGAGATTATACTTTAGTAATAAAATTTCACTCTAAAGATTAAATAAAATTTGTATTAAATGTGGCAATAAAATCTGTCTGAATACTTAATATTAAAATAACCCATAATATATAAATGTGCTAAGTCACAAACTATAAATAATTTTCCAAGTCTGAAAATGTTTTCCAGAAACTTTTTGTCCTTAGAGGCCAGAATCATATAAGAAGATACATGCTTTAGGTCTTATAAACCCTCCCCTCTTTTCTTCCTTTAAATACTGAAAATTTTTCTTAAGTATTTTTGTGTGGAGATTTAAGCTTCTATTTCAACAGTTAATATTATGCCAGAAACTCAAGGAGGGAGCGAAGCATTTTTCGGGATTAGAAGAGGTTGTATACAGGAACATACAGGCTTTCAAGGAGCTTGCCCAAACAATGCGTACAACATATGGACCAAATGGAATGAACAAAATGGTTATCAACCACCTGGAGAAGTTGTTTGTGACAAATGATGCAGCAACTATTTTAAGAGAGCTAGAAGTACAACATCCTGCTGCAAAAATGATTGTAATGGCCTCTCACATGCAACAGCAAGAGGTTGGAGATGACACAAACTTTGTTCTAGTTTTTGCTGGAGCTCTTCTGGAATTAGTGGAAGAGCTTCTGAGACTTGGTCTGTCAGTTTCAGAGGTCATAGAAGGTTATGAAATAGCCTGCAGAAAAGCCCATGAGATTCTTCCTGACTTGGTATGTTGTTCTGCAAAAAATCTTCAGGATGTTGCTGAATGTCATCTCTACTTCATACCTCCATAATGAGTAAACAATATGGTAATGAAGTGTTTCTGGCCAAGCTTATTGCTCAGGCATGTGTATCTATTTTTCCTGACTCTGGCCATTTCAATGTTGATAACATCAGAGTTTGTAAGATTCTGGGCTCTGGTGTCCATTCCTCTTCAGTATTGGATGGCATGGTTTTTAAGAAGGAAACTAAAGGTGATGTAACATCTGTCAAAGATGCAAAAATAGCAGTGTACTCATGTCCTTTTGATGGTATGATAACAGAAACTAAGGGAATGGTATTGATAAAGACTGCTGAAGAATTGGTGAATTTTAATAAGGGAGAAGAAAATGTCATGGATGCGCAAGTCAAAGCTATTGCTGATACTGGTGCATATGTCGTGGTAACGTGGCAACGTGGCAGACATGGCTCTTCATTATGCAAACAATTACAATATCATGTTGGTGAGGCTGAACTCAAAATAGGATCTCAGAAGATTATGTAAAACTGTTGGTGCTACAGATCTTCCTAGATTGACTCCTCCTGTCCTTGAAGAAATGGGATATTGTGACAGTGTTTACCTCTCAGAGGTTGGAGATACACAGGTGGTTGTTTTTAAGCATGAAAAGGAAGATGGTGCCGTTTCTACCATAGTGCTTTGAGGCTCTACAGACAATCTGATGGATGATATAGGGAGGGCAGTACATAATGGTGTTAATACTTTCAAAGTTCTCACAAGGGATAAACATCTTGTATCTGGAGGTGGAGCAACAGAAATTGAGTTAGCCAAACAGATCACATCATATGGAGAGACGTGCCCTGGACTTGAACAGTATGCCATTAAGAAGTTTGCTGAGGCGTTTGAAGCTATTCCCCCGGCACTGGCAGAGAACTCCAGAGTTAAGGCCAATGAAGTAATCTCTAAACTTTATGCAGTACATTAAGAAAGAAATAAAAATGTTGGATTAGATATTGGGGCTGAAGTTCCTGCTGTAAAGGACATGTTGAAAGCTGGTGTTCTAGATACTTACCTGGGAAAGTACTGGGCTATCAAACTGGCTACGAATGCTGCTGTCACTGTATATAGTGTGGATCAGATCATCATGGCAAAACCAGCCGGTGGGCCCAAGCCTCCAAGTGGGGGAAAGACTGGGATGATGACCAAGATGATTGAAGGGCCTAATTTTTACTGTAGGTGAAGGCTGCATTTGTAGTAGCACTCTAGGAATTGCCTGCTGTTTCCATATTCTTCTTAAATTAAGAAGTGTTTTGTGTTTGTATCTTGTATCCTTGGCTGGATGATACAATAAACGTGTTGTTACTGTCCAAAAGAAAAAGTATATTATGCCAGAAAAATAGCATTTATAGGATTTAGAGCTGGAAAAAAGCTAATAGAAACCATATAGCTTTAATACAACCTTAGTGTTTTATTAATTCTAAATGAGTCCTAAAATTATGACGAATTTCTAGGGCACTCACCAAAGTAGTACTAGAATTTGGGTTTCTTTACAATACTGGAGCCTTCTAATAATTGCAAGAAGTTGAAACACTTGTGTTACAGTTCTGGTTGGAGAATTTTTGAAGGAAAATGAAATGATTTAGCTTTTATTATTCTCTCTTCTCCTTCTCTTTTTCTAAACTTCATAATCAATCTTTCTTCTACATGTCTCCAATAAACAAATTATCTATTTTCAGTAAAGCCACATTTGATGTCAGGACTTCTTCAACAGCCAGTCACAAATGCCCTTTGTAGTAGTTGGTAATTTAATTCACCCCTTTATCAGTCAAGTTCAGCAGCTAATATTTGACAGGCAGGGGTTACAAGCCTGTGTAACTTTTGACGTAGACCATTTACTAGCCAGAATCCCAAATCAATGACTTTGAAACTGAATCTTGCTGCCCATGTATTTTTCTTTGGTTGCATAGAGTTTCTAAAAATTGAATTGGAATGCTTTGATTTAGGACAGACTTACCAGTGTGTCACAGTTCCTACATACCCTATTACTCTGTGTGTGACATTTGATGTTCAGTTTATGCTATGGTTATGGAACTGAAACCAACATGAATATTGCTTTGTGTATGTTCCATTTTGTTATTGGAGAGGAGGGTGCATGGGTGTTTTCTTCTCATAGAAGATAATGTTTACAAAGGATGAGGACGGTCATCAGACTAATAGTACCATCATGCTTCAAAGACAAAATCTTTGCACTTGATTCAGGAATCCTTAAAAATTGTAAAAAAACATTGCTAACTGTACATAATATTGTGACACATTTCACATCCCTAGTTTGCTAAATAGAAAGTGGTGTAATATCTATTAATGTGATTAAAATGGGTCAGTTTCTAAATACACTCTTATTTAAAGCTGCTATCTTTTACATCTCTTAAAAATAGTTGATTATAGAATTTTAAAAAACCCCAAAACAGTAAAACAATTAGTATTTTAGCATACATCTTTGAGTATTAGAATTAAATTTTTGTAATATTTTTAATTAGAAACACAGTAGTAATATTTTAGCTAGTATTTCATGATATCAATAAAAAATATTGCATTGTCTTTTCCCATAAATGCAATGGCAAACAACAAATGATGAAGATTTCACAAGCTAATTAAATGTCATTAATGAGGGCTATAAAATATGTATAAATGGTAGTTTCATTTAGTTTCGAAGAATGATCATATTTGACCACAATGGTTAAAAGATCTAGACCTAGACTTACAAATAATGCATAATATGAGCTTTTCTATGAGAAAGTTGGCATGAAAATTAAATATGACCTGAATGAAAGAGTAAAAAAATATTATTTTGCAAATTTTGTATGCTTCCTCTGCAAATGTATTAGAAATCAAAATCAAAGAAATGCAAAATTTTTCTTTTCAACCAACATTAACAACTAATGATTAATCTGAATCTGAATGAGCACGACAAATTGGAATCTTATTTACAAACAGTCAAAATTATGAAAATCACTGCTGCATGATCTGAATATTATTCCTCACTGACTAGGAAATGTGACCTTTGTTTTGGGTTTATATAAAATATATTATAATTGTTCATACAGTTTTATGAAGAAAGACTTTTCCATTTTAAAGCATTAGATAATTTTAGTAATCATAGTGACAGTAAGTGGTTTATCACTTTTAGTGATATTACTCTCAATATTTCTCAACATCTACTTAATTTTATTTAATTATTTTAGTATTTGATAGTTTGCTATCCTTTCAAAGTGTGAAATACACAAATATGCCATTTTATCTTTTCTAATCAAATACAGCTCTCAATTTTTATTTTTTCTTTTTTTAAAAAAAGTGCTTCTATTGTGTATTGGCTCTAAAACAATGGTTTGATTAATATTAATACAGCCATGGATTTTTTGTGTGTGCGTATTTCAAAATTTATATTCTCCATCACAACACTAGGAAAAAAAAAATCTGTCCCTCTGCCGGACTACTGTTAGTTTGATGATTATACTAATATTAACTGCTTCACTTGAGTAAGCAAAGAAGAAGTAAAATACCAGTCAGACCAGCTGTTAATTCACAGAGTGTTGTACTATGCTTATTAAAAATACCCAAAAGATGTACCTTTGTGGTTCAGTCTTTTGAATTAGAATCAGAATATTAATCATGCCTCAGGCCTAAATTAAACATTGGAAGGCCCCTTAAGAATTTTCACCAAATTTTCTTGGATTTTTCTTTATTGGGTCTTCCTGGACTCTGTTTAGCTCTGTAATTGCTTTGCTCCTTTGTTGATAGGTTAAAGCACAATGTGATTTTCTCCATGTCATAATATTTAAGAGGACGGCTCAATGGTCTACTCCAAGTTGCAACGTGCAGCTGAGGCACCGATTTATAACAGAAATAGTGTTTACAATGTCAAATAAAGTGTGAAGTAAGAACAATTATGAATCTCAAAGTCCATAGTTATAAAACAACCTGAAGCATTACTATCTTCATATCATTTATATTTTGAAGGGGTTATCTTAAGTGACCTTGCGAAATGTGGTTGACCTCTTGTATATGAGTATGCAAATGCAAGAAAAAATAAGGAAAACCTATCAAGCATGTTCAAAATATACATTAGTCTGATTTCAGAAAATGGTCATTGTTACTAATGAATGTATGCCTGATCACTTATTTCAGAAATAGAAGTGTGATTAAGGTAGTATTTATGCATTTATCTGTCTAAGAACTGTGTCTTGAGTATACTATTTATTTATACTGGAGTGCAATTTGAAATCCATACATGAGACCAAAAAAAATGTTATGACTTTGAAATATTTTTTTAATGTTTAACATATCCCTACCACCTCACTCTCAAGGCAAAGGATGAAATGGAAAAGTATATCAGTTTGAGAGAGTGTATTGTTTTTAAAATAATCAATGTCAGTAATAAAGTGCCAGTGCTCTTCATATATCACAAAACTTCTCTTCCCATTTCTCAATTGAATTTATGATAAACTACTAATATTTAAATAAGAACATTAAAAATTCTGACCCCCCCCCCCACAATTATTTTTGGAAAGAGAAAACACATGACTTTTAAAATTGATATTTGATTTATTAACACATTTCTTTGAAGCAACATGCTCAAGTTTTTAACGGTTTGCTTAACAATATTTTGGCTAAACTGATGCTACATGGATTTTATCTTGGCAGTATTTGTATATTATATAACACAACAGAATAGTAAGTGTTGCTCAATGTGGATAAAAACAAGGGAAAATTTATCCATTCATAGTATTGTTAAGACCAAAACAAAATGTTTATATATTTTTAGGGTGAAGTAGTAACAGCTTACTGACTGGTATGTTAACTACTAGTCCCTATTAAAAGTGTTAGCAGAGGAAATATGAATTCATTTGACCTGGCAGGTATCTAAAAATTAGTGCTGTACACTGTTATAAGCTCTCTTGGTAGCTATGAATAACCTGGGGGAAAAAGAAACACTATAACCAAAAGGACGCATGTATCAATATTTCGGAAAGAAATGTGACCAGTGGCTGGCTGGTACTTGGACAATCTAACTATGTAAGTATGGCAGCAGTGGTGCTTTGTTGTGAAGTAGAACTTCATTGATGTTCTGAACTAGACCATGCCTCTCTTCTTTCCTTCTCTGTGAAAATCTTCGCAGTTACTTGGGCGATAGACAAATGAATTACAATTTACTCATGGAAATATATAGATTATGAAATAATCTTCTAGCTTTCAAAAAATCAAATCCTATTTTGTCAAGTATTTCCATTAGAGATCGAACTGTGAGCAATAAAGAAACAGTAACTGAAGGAAAAATTTCCAACGACCCTTTTGATAACATTAAAAATGAAAATTAGAACAAATCCAATGAATACAAAATATTTAGTAAACTGAAGACTGATGAGATCTATGAGCTTATGGCCTCTTCTATTGCTCCAAACTATTATGATTCAGTATTTTTTTGAAGAGGAACTGTTATAATAATTCTTTAAAATCCAACTCTATAACCATTATAACAATTTTACCAGTTTTGTTTTGTGTATCCTCCATTTTTTGTTTCATTACTTTAAAGCACATCCCAAATAGCATATCATTTCACCCACAAATACTCAAATATCTATTACTAACAATGAATAACCGAATATTTTTGTTGTATTTTTTAAAACATTCTAGCCATTTTTTAAATTGAAGTATATAAATATACTTTACGTTTTGTTAGTTTCAGATGTAGAACAAAGTGATTCAGTTATATTTTCTCAGATTTTTTTTCTATTATATGTTACTGCAAGATATTGAATAGAGTTCCCTGTGCTATACAGTAGGTCCTTGTTTATCTGCTTTATATATCATAGTGTGTATATGTTAATCCCAAATTCCTAATTTCTCTCTCCCCCTTTGCCCCCGCTACGTCTCTTGGTAACATAAATTTGTTTCCTATGTCTGTGAGTCTATTTCTGTTCTATAAATAAGTTCATTTGTAACATTTTTTTAGATTCCACATATAAGGAATAGTATATAGTATTTGTCTTTCACTGTCTGACTTACTTCACTTAGTATGATAATCTCTAGCTCCATTCAAATATTGCTACAAAAGGCAATATGCCCTTCTTTACTATGACTGATTAATATTTCATTGTATATGCATACTATGTCTTTTCTATCCATTCATCTGTCAATGGACAGTCCATGTCTTGGCTATCGTAAATAGTACTACTATGAACATTGGGGTTAATGTACCTTTTCAAATTATAGTTTTCCCTGGATATATGCCCAGGAATGAGATTGTAGGATCTCATTATTTTAAAATAGTTTTAAAATAAGGAAATAAACACAGTTCATACATTGCAAGGCTTGGTCAATTAAGCCTTTTAAATAATTTAAAGTATATAACAGTTCATCCTGCTTTTTTTGACAATTACTTATTTAAAATTCTGGGTATATTCCCTGAAAATTTTCCTACATTCTGGATTTGGTTGATTCCAATGTATTTACTATAAACATAGTCACATTTAGAAGTTTGATTAAATTAAGTTTAATTGATACTTTGTACTTTGTATTTTCTTCAATCAGAAGACATATATGTCTAGTTGCTACATGTTTTCTGATGATAAAACATTTCAGTAATAAACTGACAGAAATATGAAAATATGCCTTATTATTTTTAATAGCAAATGATAAGAAAGAACACAGATGTCCATCAATAAGGGATTGGTTAAATAAACAAGGGAATATTACACAGCTGAATAAAAAAATAGAACGTGATCTCCAGGATATGTTGTTCAATGAAAAAGTATTTCAGAGAAATGCAGTGTGGTATATGCATAGGGTATATGTCTATGCTAATATTATTGTATGTGCAGAGTATGTTACCATTTAAAACTTAGGAAATATGTATAAATATATGTATATCATATTTAGTTATACTAAAATAGGCATATGGGGGAGAAAGATGGCGGTGAAGTAGAAAGACATGGAATGCATCCCTCTCCACAGATGCATCAGGATTACATCAAAAGATGCAATAATTCTCACAGAGAACCAGCTGAACACCAGCAGAAGACCTGGGACACCAGAAAGGACTGCACAGATCCCGACATAACTGGGACAAGCAACCTCTGAAGTCTGGACTACTCGATCAGAAGTCAAGTAGGAGGTTCTTGGGAGGGAGCATGGAATCCAGGATGCTAGACTACTGGGAAGTCCTCAGCCACAGGGAAGAATAATTGCAGAGAACTCTCACGGAGCTCTGTATCAGAGTCTAAGACCCAGCTTCATCCAACTCTCTGCATCTGCCAGTGCTGGACACCTCACACCAAACTACAAACAAGATAGGAACACAAACCCACCCATCAGCACACAGACTACCTAAAGCTATATTAACCTCACAGATACCTTAAAATACACCACCTGACATGGCCCTGCTCATGGGAGAGAAAAGACACAGAGCCACACAATGAAAAGCAGGCACCAGACCCCTCCACTAGGAAGCCTACTCAAAACACTGGACAAACCCCACCACAGGGGGCAGAGAGAAGAAACAAGAGGAATTACTACCAGGCAGCATAGGGAAAGGAGACAACTCATATAAATTAGACAAAATGAGAAAACAAAGAAACACCACGCAGGCAAAGGAACAGGAAAAAACCCCACAAGACCAAATAAATGAAGAGGAAATAGGAAAATTGCCTGAAAAAGAATTCAGAGTAATGATAGTAAAGATGATCCAAAATCTCAATAACAAAATATAGAAAATACAAGAAACAGTTAAAAAGGACTTAGAAGAATTAAAGAGCAAACAGTAATAGACAACAAAATAACTGAAATTAAAAATACTTTAGATGGTATAAAAAGCAGAATAACTGAGGCAGAAGAACAGGTAAGTGAGTTGGAAGATAGAATGGGCGAAATAACTGCCACAGAGCAGGAAAAAGAAAAAAGAATAAAAAGAATGGAAAACATTCTCAGAGACATTTGTGACAACATCAAGCACACCAACATTCAAGCCATAGACATCCCAGAAGAAGAAGAGAAAAAGAAATGATCTAAGAAAATATTTGAAGAGGTTAGAGAGGAAAACTTCCCCAACATGGTAAAGGAAATAATTAACCAAGTCCAAGAAGCACAGAGAGTCCCATACAGAATAAACCCAAGGAGAAATACACCAAGGCACATATTAATCAAACTAACGACAATTAAACACAAAGAAAAAATATCAAAAGCAGCAAGAGGAAAGTAACAAACAACATATAAGGGAGAACCCATAAGGATAACAGCTGATCTTTCTGCAGAAACTCTGCAGGCCAGAAGGGAGTGGCAGGATATACTGAAAGCCCTGAAAGAGAAAAACCTACAGCCAAGAATACTCTACCCAGCAAGAATCTCCTTCAGAGTCAAAGGAGAAATCAAAAGCCTTACAAACAAGCAAATATTAAGAGAATTCGGCACCACCAAACCAGCCTTACAATACGTGCTAAAGGAAATTTTCTAAGTAGGAAACACAAGAGAAGGAAAAGACCTATGAAAACAAACCCAAAACAATTAAGAAAATGGTAACAGGAACATACATGTTAATAATCACCTTAAATGTAAATGGATTAAATGCTCCAACCAAAAGACACAGACTGGTTGAATGGATACAAAAACAAGACCCTTCTATATGCTGCTTACAAGAAACCCACTTCAGACCAAGGGACACATATAGACTGAAAATAAGGGGATGGAAAAAGATATTCCATGCAAATGGAAGTCAAAAGAAAGCTGGAGTAGCAATACTCATATCAGACAAATTAGACTTGAAAGTAAAGACTATTGCAAGAGACAAGGAAGGACACTACAGAGTGATCAAGGGATCAATCCAAGAAGAACATATAACAATTGTAAATATCTATGCACCCAACATAGGGGCACCTCAATACACAAGGCAAATGCTAACAGCCTTAAAGGGGAAATCAACATTAATACAATAATAGTAGGAGACTTGAACACCCCACTTACATCAATGGACAGATCAACCAAACAGAAAATAAATAAGAACACACAAGCTTTAAATGACACATTAGACCATCTCAACTTAATTGATTTTTATAGGACATTCCATCCCAAAACGACAGAATACACTTTCTTCTCAAGTGCACATGGAACATTCTCCAGGATAGATCACATCTTGGGTCACAAATCAAGCCTCAGTAAATTCAAGAAAACTGAAATCATATCAAGCATATTCTCTGACCACAACACCATGAGACTAGATATCAACTACATGAAAAAAAATGCAAAAAATACAAACACATGGAGACTAAACAATACACTATTAAACAACCAAGAAATCACTGAAGAAATCAAAGAGGAAATCAAAAAATACCTAGAAACAAATGACAATGAAAACACAACAATCTAAAACCCATGGAATGCAACAAAAGCAGTTCTAAGAGGGAAGTTTATAGTAATACTGTCTGACCTCAAGAAACAAGAAAAATATCGAATAAACAACCTAAACTTACACCTAAAACAATTAGAGAAAGAACAAAAAAACCCCAAAGTGCGCTGAAGGAAAGAAATCATAAAGATCAGATCAGAAATAAATGAAAAAGAAAGGAAGGAAACAATTGCAAAGATCAATAAAACTAAAAGCTGATTCTTTGAGAAGATAAACAAAATTGATAAACCATCAGCCAGACTCATCAGGAAAAAAAGGGAGAAGATGCAAATCAACAGAATTAGAAATGAAAAAGGAGAAGTAACAACGGACACCACAGAAATACAAAAGATCATGAGAGACCTCTACAAGCAATTATATGCCAATAAATTTGATAACCTGAGAGAAATGCATAAATTCTTAGAAAAATACAATCTCCCAAGACTGAACCAAGAAGAAATAGAAAATATGAACAGACCAATCACAAGTACGGAAATTGAGACAGTGATTAAATATCTCCCAACAAACAAAAGCCCAGGGCCAGATGGATTCACAGGCAAATTCTATCAACCATTTAGAGACGTGCTAACACCTATCCTTCTCAAACTCTTCCAAAATTTAGCAGAAGGGGGAACACTCCCAAACTCATTCCAAGAGGCCACTATCACCCTGATACCAAAACCAGGCAAAGATGTCACAAAAAAAGAACATTACAGACCAATATCACTGATGAATATAGATGCAAAAATCCTCAACAAAATACTAGTTAACAGAATCCAACAGCACATTAAAAAGATCATTCACCATGATCAAGGGGGGTTTATCCTTGGAATGCGAGGATTCTTCAGTATACACTAATTAATCAACGTGATACATCATATTAACAAATTGAAGGATAAAAACCATATGATCATCTCAATAGATGCAGAAAAAGCTTTTGACAAAATTCAACATCCATTTATGACAAAAACTCTCCAGAAAATGGGCATAGAAGGAAATTACCTCAACATAATAAGAGCCATATATGAGAAACCAAAAGCCAACATTGTTCTAAATGGTGAAAAACTGAAAGCATTCCCTCTAAGAACAGGAACAAGAGAAGAGTGCCTACTCTCACCATTATTATTTAACATGGTTTTGGAAGTTTTAGCCACAGCAATAGAGAAGAAAATGAAATAAAAGGAATCCAAATTGGAAAAGAAGAAATAAAATTGTCACTCTTTGCAGATGACATGATATTATATATTGAAAACCCTAAAGACTCTACCAGAAAACTGCTAGCACTAATCGATGAATTTAGTAAAATAGCAGGATACAAAATTAATGCACAGAAATCTCTTGCATTCCTATACACTAACAACGAAAAAGCAGAAAGAGAAATTAAGGAAACTCTCCCATTTACCATTGCAACAAAAAGAATAAAATACCTAGGAATAAACCTGCCTAAAGAGGCAAAAGACCTGTATACAGAAAACTATAAGACACTGATGAAAGAAATCAAAAAGGATACAAACAGATGGAGAGACATACCATGTTCTTGGACTGGAAGAATCAATATAGTGAAAATGACTGTCCTACCCGAAGCAATTTACAGATTCAATGCAATCCCGATCAAATTACCAACAGCATTTTTCACAGAACTGGAACAAGAAATCTTGCAATTTGAGTGGAAATGCAAAAGCATTTTGCCAAATAGCCAAAGCAATCTTGAGAAGTAAAGACGGAGTAGGTGGAATTAGGCTTCCTGACTTCAAATTATGCTACAAGGCCACAGTGATCAAGACAGTATGGTACTGGCACAAGAATAGAAAGGAAGATCAAAGGAACAGAATAGAGAACCCAGAGGTAAACCCAAGCACATATGGGTACCTAATCTTTGACAAAGGAGGCAAGAATATACCATGGATAAAAGACAGCCTCTTCAATAAGTGGTGCTGGGAAAATTGGACAGCTACATGTAAAAGAATGAAATTAGAACACTTCCTAACATCATACACAGAAATAAACTCAAAATGGATTAAAGACCTACATGTAAGGCCAGACACTCTAAAACTCCTAGAGGAAAACATAGGCAGAACACTCTATGACATCCATCAAAGCAAGATCCTTTTTGACCCACCTCCCAGAATAATGGAAATAAAATCAAGAATAAACAAATGGGACCTAATGAAACTTAAAAGCTTTTGCACAGTGAAAGGAACCATAAACAAGACAAGAAGACAACCCTCAGAATGGGAGAAAATACTTGCCAACAAAGCAATGGACAAAGGATTAATCTCCAAAATGTACAAGCAGCTCATGCAGCTTAATGCCAAAAAAGCAAATAACCCAATCCACAAATGGGCAGAAGACCTAAATAGACGTTTCTCCAAAAGAGACATACAGATGGCTAACAAACACATGAAAAGATGCTCAACATCACTAATCATCAGAGAAATGCAAGTCAAAGCCACAATGAGGTATCACCTCACACTGGTCAGAATGGCCATATCAAAAAATCTAGAAACATTAAATGCTGCGGAGGGTGTGGAGAAAAGGGAACCCTCCTGCACTGTTGGTGGGAATGTAAGTTGGTACAGCCAATATGGAAAACAGTTTGGAGGTTCCTTAAAAAACTAAAGATGGAACTACCATATAACCCAGTAATCCCACTACTGGTCATATACCCAGAGAAAACCATAATCCAAAAAGAAACATGTCCCATAATGTTCATTGCAGCACTATTTACAATAGCCAGGACATGGAAGCAACCTAAATGCCCATCCACAGATGACTGGATAAAGAAGATGTGGCACATATACAATGCACTATTACTCAGCCATAAAAAGGAATGAAATTGAGTTGTATATAATGAGGTGGATAGACCTAGTGTCTGTCATACAGAGTGAAGAAAGCCAGAAAGAGAAAAACAAGTATTGTATGCTAACTCATATATGTGGAATCTAAAAAAATGGTTCTGATGAACCCAGTGACATGGCAAGAATAAGGATGCAGATACAGAGAATGAACTGGAAGACATGGGGATGGGGGGTGGGGGCAAAGGGGAAGCTGGGATGAAGTGACAGAATAGCCTAGATGTATATACACTACCAACTGTAAGATAGATAGCTAGTAGGAAGTTGTTGTAGAACAATGGGAGATCAACTTGATGATGTGTGATGCCTTAGAGGGCCAGGACAGGGAGGGTGGGAGGGAGTCACGAGAGGGAGAGGATATGGGGATATATGTATAAATACAGTTGATTCACTTTGGTGTACCTCAAAAAGTGGTACAAGTGTGTAAAGCAATTATATTCCAATAAAGAGCTTAAAATAAAATAAAATATAAAATAAAATAAAATAAAATAAAATAGGCATACAAATTATGAAAATTAAATAGGTGTATGTATCATCTAGAATGGGCAGAAAGGAATATAGTGGATGGGATAGTGACAGAGGCTGGACTTCTCTATAGATAAATAATAGATTTGCAGATTTAACTTTGAAGCAATGTAAATAGTTTATGAATAATGAAACAAAATAAACTAATTTTCCTTTATATCTCTAGGGTGACATAGACCTAAGAGCAAAAAAAAGCATTCAAATAATCCTAACTTATCTTCCATAACCATGCCATTGGAAACAGGGTTGAAGAATTCTGAATTGGCTGTGTGTATATCATGGGATAAATCCAATGAATAATTATGTTATATCATTGAGAATGAGGATTTTCATTGTGATTAAAGGAGAAACAAATTTAAAATGAGATTGTGTTAAAATCCTGTATTTGAATTGAAAATCATCAATAAAAGCAGACCATCTATTGTGCCTTAAAAAAAAATGGACACACACACAGACTTTCTATGGCTCTCCACTCAAAAGGCCAGGAAAAACGACCAACCTAGTTTCAGTGAACATTCCCAGAACACAGAGCACAGTTTCTAAAATCTATTTTCATTGAAAGGATGATAGGCCTTGCAGAAAAAGCTGATTCTAGGGTCTAGATCTGGACCATGTAATGTTCAATATGAGCCTGGAAAATATCTTACATAAGTAAGCAAATGATTTATTCAGGAAAACCTAGGATCATATTCATAGAACTCAAGTCAACCTAAATAAGCTTCCAAGAAGCAAAGATGAAATGATTTAAGCATCATTCAGGATTAGAGTACAATGGATTGTAACTCATCAAATATGTTTAAGTGCATCAGTTCACAATTACATTAACATATTTAGTGGCTTTTGGAGAATGTTGAGCAAATATTTAGGAAAAATTGGTAAATAAAGGAAATTAAGCATTTACCCTACAATCCTATACAATATGAACATCAATATAAACAAACAGTCAGTGATTGAAAATTTGTCTCTATGAAAGTATTCCAGATAATCAATGAAGAGGAATATTGAAGGAAAATATCAGTATCTTCTTAAGCCTAAGGAATTAATGGATCTAGGTTATGATTATCAATGGCTAAAGACATCACAAAAAAGGAAACAATCAGACATTATATACTTCACAATGAATGTACACAAAACTACCTACAAAGCAATCTTGAACAAAAATCTGAACTTAAAACTGAACAAACCTCTAGATCTGACTATAAATTTTAACAAATTGTGAGGATGGAAGGCCATGTTAAACTCACCAATTGGATGTACTATACAACATTCAGACTATGAGAAACTACACGGGAAAAGACAGAGTAAAGAGGCGGATATATATAGGAAAGATCTAAAAAGGAACATTTTAGAATAACCCAAAAGGAAAAAAAGATCCACAAATTGACTGCATGAATCTTATCTGATGCAAATTTAGACAAACACTTTAAAAAATATTCCCAAACAATCAGAGAAAGATGGACACTGACTTGATTTTGATGATATTAAAGGTGCATTCTTATTATTTTAGGTATGATGATTATATTGCAGATATGTTTTTTAAAAAAAAACTCATTCTTTAGAGAAGATACTGAAAATTTACAGATTAAATAATAGTATGTCTGGGATTTCTAAACTTGAACTGGAATGGGGAGGAAAGTAGGTCAGAGTAGAGGTGAAATAAGATTGTCCATATATATTGATAATTGTTGAAGCTGAACAGTAAGTGTGCTGAGTTTGTTATACCATACTAGTTATCATCTTAACCTATTTGAAAATTTCCTTGTAAAGATTGAAAAGAATGTTGATCTGTGTGTTCAGGTGGTATCAGCTCAACCAGCCCACCCCCCATTACACCTCTAGGATTTATGTTAATTATGTTAATGAACATTAGTTAACTATGTTAATGTATTTAGTATCAGTTGATCGTTGACAAGATCCATTACTTATTAAGTTGAAAAGTGGGTTTTTTTTTTCTAATTCTGTCATTCCATTTCCATTTACTGGCTACAACTTATTGATAAAATGAAATTTACCTCAATAAATATTTAGTTACCATGAAATAGAGTTTGTACAGGAAAGGCAGAAAAAATGCTTGATTTTTTTTTAACCTTTGTTTAGTACTTTTTAGAGTAACAAGTTGATGACCTGGCAATCTCCATCTGTAACAAATAACTAGGGTAAATATCATTGTAAATTCTTTGATTTTTACATACTTTGTGATTTAAACCAAATGCCACTATTATTTTTGATAAGCAAATTACCATCTAAATCCAGAGCGAGCCCCTTTGATTTGACTTTAGATTCTTTTGATAGGACCTCATAGTCTCCCTTACTTGTCATTCCAAGTTGTCTGTGTTTCATCCTGTACTTTTCCTGCCCCAGGCCTGAAATAAGCCATTTCTACAAGGAACTCTGGTTCTCTATGTAAGCAAAATATGTACCGGCCATAATCTGAGCTCTGGGGATTTTCTCATTGCTCATTGCTGTTAGGTTCATACTTTCTAGACTTTTATGTAGAGTTTGAAATAAAAAATATAAATTATGAGTTCTTGTATTTTCTAATCAAATTTAAGATGGTAGAGTTTTTAGTTATCTGTTTTGATATCATCCTTATATTTCTTGTTCCTTATATTGAACACCTTGGAATTTACTAATTATTTAAATAATTCAAAATTTATTTAATTATTTAATCCACATATATAATATTTTCATTTTGACAGTGCTAATGTAGCTGTTAATATTGATTGCTGATTGCAGTTAAAATTTCTTTGAAGTCATCTTTGTTTTGATTTTGACTTTAAATGTTATCGCACTAAGTGTTTATAGTCAAAATATTTTTATTTAAAGGTAGTTTGAAAATTTCCTTTCCCTCTGATGTTTATGCAACCAATTTATGTATAGCTAGATTTCCCTTTTTCAGTTTGTGTTCCAATTTTAAGGATGGTGTTGTGTTTTCTTTTTGTATTTTTAAAAATTATGTTAAATAGATTATGGTTCCAAATTTAAAACAAAGTACATTTGAAGAAGGCTAGCTTTTAAACCTATCCTGCACCCTCTCATTTTATGTGATCATGTTGTTTGTTTGCTACACATAGGTATTAATAGGAAAATGTTGGTGAAAGTAAATATACTGGGAAAAATTTTCCCTATAGTAACTATTTAAGAAGTGTTAATGATAAAGAAGTAGAGTTAGATATCATCAGTCTAAAAACTATGCCAACAACATGATAAACTACATTTCTCAAGGTAGCAGGTGAATTGAAAACAGTAATAAACCAAAAACATAATCCCAAGGCGTGTCTAGTATCTCTAAAAGGCAGACAATACTGAATCTGAATCTCTGTGTAGAGACCAGGTAAATTAAAACAAAGTAGAGAGCTGAAGTTACTATAATGCTTCAGATGTAAATACAGTTGATCCTTGAATAACATGAGGTGAACCGCTAACCCCTGTGCAGTAGAAAATCTGGGTATAACTTTATGGTCAGCCTCCATATCTGTGGTTCTGCTGCCTTTGATTCAACCAACCACGGGGTCAGGCAGTATTAACTGAAAAAAAAAAAAGACATCCATTTACAAGTGGACCCGCACTGTTCAAACCTATGCTGTTCAATGGTCGACTCTAGTACCCTTAAAGCTTCAGAAAAATTGTAATTTGGTATATTAAATATTGGGTGTCAATACAAAAGAAAGTAAAAGACTCACTTAACACTGAAGTACAAGATGGCTAACCCAAGACATTTAACTGTCCAGAAATCTTTGGAAAATTCTTGCTGTGTTTTAATAAACTGGGTAGACAGTTATCAACAGTGGCAAATTATTAGAGCTGGCTGATGTTTGCCATGCCAAACACTGTAACTTAAAGGGAGAAAATACTTCTTAGTCACAATAAGGGAGATAATTTTAGTATTTTATTCAATATTATTATTAAGAATACTAACTTCCAGTTGCAAACAGATTAATCAGGGGTTTAAAATGTACAGTGTGGGGAATACAGTGAATAACTATATAATCTCTGTATGGTGATTAGACTTATTGTGGTGATTATTTGGAAAAATGTATAGAAATACCAAATCACTATGTCGTATAACAGGAACTAAGATGTTGTTGTCGGTCAATTATGCTTCAAAATCAAACAAACAGAATAAGCAAATTCATGGAATTTGGTGGAGGGTGAAGGGAAGGGGAAGAGGAGGAAGGCAGTTAAACGGTACAAACTTCCAATAATAAGATAAATAAGTACTAGGGGTGTAATGTACGACACGATAAATATAATTAACACTGCTGTATGTTATATATGAACGTTATTAAGACGGTAAATCATAAGAGTTCTCATCGCAGGAAGTTGCAAGATATTGAAATAAAAATCAGCATGAATCTGGAGTACTTGTTAAGGAGTTAATTTTAAGCATGTAAGAAAAAAAGAGCTAAATATTAGATTAGAGTGGGAAGAATTCATTGATATAGGTGCACTCTCCTGGGATTTGGGATTTATTACGTTGATTTGACTTGAGCATCTGGCATTGGCCTTAACAGTCTTTTATATTGCTTAATTAAAGCCTGGATTTTGTTCCTGGCATATTTTAGGCTCAGGAAGAAGGGAATACTGGAGTGAATTTATGATGACCCACTCAGCCTCCCCTTAAGCATTTCTTAGACGAGACCAAGAAAACTCTTCCAGCATCCTTGCTGTCCTCTGTAGGCAGATGATAATTGTGGAAGGCACCACAATGAAATGGGATTCTGTGGTTTCTCTGTAAGTAATGGGATCACTGAGTGGAAGAAGCTAAATCATGGCTCTCAATCATTAAAGAAAAGGCATCTACAATGACCATATAAACTACAGAGGTGGAATAGTAAACAGGGATTTATTACATTGTCTAATTAATAGTGTCATTGGGGACAAAACAGGTAGTCTACTAAGTTATTACTTGACAAATATAAGGGGAAAAATTGTCTGACAAACAAAAACCTGATACGAATAACATGTGGGAATTCACAGTCTCTTACCCAGGTCTCTAGCCTACCTTTGTCTTGTATAAATTCACTGATGGGATATTTAGCTCTACGAAGTGGTCCATTCCATTTTTATAATATAGTCATAATTTCTACATATTGGTTCTTGTTCTCTCCAAAGCCACACAGAAGGAATCTCTCTCTAGACTACTGGGTAGTTCTTCAAATAATTGAAGACAGTTTCATGCTCTATTCTATCCTCAAAGTTTTGAGTTCCTTCACTATTCTGGCTGTCACTTAGTTGCATTCCAGTTTGTTAATGACAATGTCTTGAATCCTTCCATTGTGTGAGTTGAAGCCCAGAAGTTGGTCAGAATTATCACCACCAGGCTTCTGGTTACAGTGGTTCTAATAAAGCAGCCTAAGACTTAAATAGCTCTATTGCCTATTTCCTGAAAAGTTGAATTCAAAAAAATAAAATGTAATATTAAAAGTTCTGGAAAGGATGGAATGAACAGTTGTTTTAAATGTATGTTTATGACAAATTCTTTACAGAGTTTCCTCCTCAAAGCCATAACATTTCTCTACTAGTTAAAACATCAGAAACTCCTCCTTGAAATAGACTTCTGGCATATAGTCGCAGATTTAATGGTCTCATTGAGGTAAAATTGCTTTATGTTTGTTCATGGTGCATTTTAAGCCGAGGTACAGACAGAGGAAACACAGTGAATATTTAGGTCAGAATAAATTTTATACAATAAGTCATATAGTTTACCCATCAAAATTTCCTGTGATTCACGTGACGTGGTCAGTTTTCATAGCACTCAAAATTCTGCCTTTTCAAAGGACACAAATATGTGCTAACCCAAATAAAAGCAAGGTTGATTTAAAAATAGACCTAGAATTAATATGCTTATAAGAGAGGTTGCCATAATTCCAATCTAGGTCATTCGCCCACCACCTTGACAGGAAGGAACCCGTGAGCAGAATGCTTTGATTGCACCTCCTAGGAGCTACCAATCTTGTATACTCTTAGATTGTTTGTTTGTTTGTTTTTCTCCAAAGATGCATTGAACTAGACTCTTTTATTCAGTTACTCTTTATATAAATGTATTGGGTTGGCCAAAAAATTCATTTGGGTTTTTCTGTAAGATGTTATGGAAAAAACCCGAATGGGCTTTTTGACCAACCCAATATCAAAAATTTTTGCAGCTAATACCCCCATCCTGAAATCTGAGTAAACAAAGGAAAGTAGCTCATGGGTTTCTAATTAATGTTTTGGAAGAGAGTTTTCATGAAATAATTCTTAATCTTTCCCAGAATGTTTAATTTTTCAAGCCTAAACTCTTCCTACATTGAGTTTACATTTGCTGAAAAGATAAAACAAAACAACATCAGAGCTATTTCGAAGATAAGCATGCTTATCAAAGGAGAAACAGGTGTACATGCCTCTGCTGGAGATATTTTGCAAGTGAAGTATCTATTTCAGAGCATATTAGGGCTTGATATCTGTGCACAGAATTCAGTCAACCATATGCAGCTAAAGTTCTTCAACTGGATTCCGTTGATTAGACATTTGGAGACTGGTGAAATTCTTGAAATCAAATACATAGTTTTCATGATAAATGTACATGCGCATTTGTCTAAAAAACACTCTCAGATTTGTCAGATTTTCAAAGTGGCCCACAAAATACACTTCCCAAAAGATTAAATAGCTTGGATGGATAAATATCATGTGTGATATATTTATAACTGATAGTCTTTGCCTTTAAAATTAGAGTTTTTGAAGGAGATCTTGGAACTTCCAAGTGGGATATTCATGAGTGGCAGGGGCGTAAACTCTAGGTGGCAGGTACAGTTCAGACTTGGCTCTGTTTGACGGGAATAGAACACTGTTGATATCAGTGCTTTTAAAATATCTCTGGAAAGGCTAACACAGTAGGTGTCTGTATAGCTCTTCAAAAGAACCAGATTGGGAGACATGGAGATTAATAATCTTTGTTGTGCAAGGTGTAAGCTCAGGTAGCCTCCTAGGCAGTACCCCACATGGCCTCAGGTCCGACCTGACCTAGAGAGGCCACTTCTGTTGAAGAAAGATAGATCCTCCATACCCTTGAACCAAAGTTCTTTAAGAAATGGAAGAAAATGTTTCATTGTAGAATAGTATTCTATTTTCTAGTGTGGTTATATTGCATGTATAAAGAAACCAAGATTGAAGCAAAATAAAAGAGATAAATTGGTGAGATTAAATAATACTGGAGAGAAAATCTGCAAATATTCTAGTCAGTGGGGCTTATCAAGGACCTGAATATTTATGTCTGAGTTTAATTTACATAGTTGTTAAGACAAAACTCAACTTGTTCAAAAATACATAAGACTATATTTGGGGGGGGGGAGGATTAAAATCTTTGGACTATCATTTGAAAAACATTTTGATCAGGGTGCCCTGCAAAATAATTTTGAGTAATATGTAGCTTATTCCTTTATGGTTAGAAATTAAAGTGTTCCAATGTAATCAGCTAAGAATTTAAGCATAGTTTTGCTTTTTTTGCTAAGAAAATACTTGACATATTCTGTATCTTGTTAATCATGCTCTTGTTATATATCCATGTCTCCCAAAATTTAGTATCCACAAGAATCACAGAAGGAACGACGTCAAAATGCAAATTCTGATTCAGTACTTCTGGAGGGGGGCTTTTTTTTAACAAGCTCTCAGGAGAAATCAATATTGCTGGTCTCTGGACCAAACATTAAGCAAAGCTCTATATCATACGCTTATTATGTTTCTTCAATATAGTATGCTATTAAAATATTTCCAATTTCATATGAGTCTTATTTTAGATAGAATTGAACTAAAAACAAGTTCATTAAATATTTCTATATGAAAGAAAGAACAGTTAATATCCAAAGTAATAATAAAACATCATGCTAAAAATAGAAATGCTTTAGGTTAGAACTTTTTAAAAATTGATTTTATGTGATGATTCCAGAGCTGTATAAAGGATCTGTGGTTAGTATCATTGTCATAGATGCTCTAGTTCCTTTTTTAGTGGGTATTTTTACATAATTTATGAGATTAGAAAACCAAAAATTCTTACTAGCAATTTCTCTGTCATTTATTTGAATGGTGAGATTGCCTCTGGCAATAGTGATTTGAGAGTGTGACTTAAAAGTACACACCCCCCCACACACACATACACACATACACACCCTGCATCCTGCATTCAAAATCCAATGTTCACATGTAAAACTGAGAAGGATGAACCTAGCTTAAATCTGCAATCAGCACTTATTTGACCTGCTGAGAACTGGCAGTGTTTTGGACCACTATGTGACTTGTTTCCTAACGTACAGTAAATGTCTTTTAAAATGAAGGTGGGTGTGCTTTTTGACTTTGGCAAGAAGAACAAAACAGGAGCATAATGAACTGTACATTTTAGTGTATTTATGACTATTTATAGCTCACAGTAAGGTTTTACTTTCTGTGTTTTTCAATATTTCCTCCAAACTTGGCTCAGGCAGTAGGTTCAGTATGTTTGACCTTCTGACTAGAACAGCTACATCAGGTCCACGTTAGCCCGCAAATGTTTTATTTTGTGGAGAGACTTGCAGCGTGAGGGAGGCTGGAATGATTCCTAATACAACATGCAGCTGGCACTACTTTTAGGCAGAAGTTCTCATTTCTTTTTAATTTCAGTTTTATTTTTTTAAGATACAATTCATGATTAGCCTTATTAGTAATAAGAGTAATTAGAAAAATGCAGTTGCCGTCGTCTTTCCAACGTGCGTTATCATTTGTCCATATGGGAGCTTTTGAATGTGAAAATCCCTTTGAATGTAAAGGGATAGGTAACTATGCTAGCCTTCTGCCTATGCTCAGAATTATTTACAAATTGCAGGGATTTGAATCTCTGAACCTACTTGACTTGAACCAGTGGGGGAATGATTGCCCAAGTTAACTGTGTTAGGCTTGCCATAAAGAAATGGAAATAGTGTTGATTGGCGATGACACCTCTGCCACTTCAATTGTGGCCTAGTACTTCCCGTGAGATGCGTCTCTGCTATGCTAGCTTGTGTCCCTTCACACTGCCTCAGCGCGCATGCGGTGAGATAAGGGGGCACATCATGTGGGCCGCCTGCTCAGCAGGAGCAGGTCCTGCAGGCCCAATGCTGGGCGAAGGCCTGCTGGGAAAGGGGTCAGGGAAAGGTTCACTCTGTGGACCAAGGCTGTCACTCAAAGAGCCCCTACTAGGTGGCAGTGCTCGGGGAGGAGTGTGCATTGGAACAAATACTCTTATTTTCATGCAACAGAATAAAAAAGTGTTTACATTTGTATTCATCCAGATTAAGTATTTAAGGCCTCTTTTTTCCTCCTTCCACCGTTTTTTCCTTAATCACCTCATTAATTTCTAGTTTGGCTTTCAATAGCCAGCGGGCTGGAACTATATGGCTCATTTATTCTACTTTACTTTATTTACTTTTTCAAAGTAAAATGGGTAAAATCAATTAATACATTTAAGCCCATTTACTATCATTTGGAGAGCGGCTAAATAATACATCTTCCCTTCTTTGCTAAAGTGCTATAAGGTAATTCACCTGTGAGAGCAGGGCAGCCCCTTTCTTGAGGTATTTTTAAGAAGATGGCAGATCATTATCATTCTGTTCATTCTGAGTTCTGCCCAGACTCAGAATACAAGCTGAGCAGCCTGCACAGGGATTCTAGCACATGCTGACAAAGAAATACTTCGTCACTGGCTTGTATTACTTGTACAACAAGCATAAGTAATTAATCAATAATCGGATTCTCTTCTACCTGGGTGTAGTGGTAGCTCTCTCTCTAAAAGTGATATATCCTAATGATGTGTTCATTTTTTTAAAACTAAATACTGTAGAAAGGATGGCAAAACCACTGTTCAGCACCATCTTGTAAAGCCTTGTGACTGACAATGCTGCGCTCACACACAGGCACGCGGATATTGTCAAGTACGTTAGCGTGAGTCAAGTTATGTCTGGTGGGAGTGTGGAGACGATCTGGATTAAGCTGGAGAGGGAAAAGGAATATGCTGATTTTGCTCAGGGTAGGGAGAAGGAAAGAATTTCTAAATGGTCTCGAGAAGGAGATCTTTAGACCTGCCTGAGGTAAACTTCTGACTGTAATAATCTGCCAATGTAGGCACAGGTTGTTCTCTTGGTTACAAAAAAAAGGCCTTAGAAAATAAGCCTTCAGGAGCACAGCCCCGTCAGTACCCGGTAGTGACAAGAATGCACACGGGATGTCAGGGCTACTGAGGGGCATAGGAATGGTGCATAGACCGATGTCTGGGACAGTCAGTGCTCCATAAACATTAGGTGTAATGGAGGTACACACGCACACACATACACACGCCACGAGACACCACACATGTATATGTCAACCATTTGTGGAAGGAATGGAAAAAGAAACAGGTCTGTGAAAGAAATGGGCATAACTTCCATAAAGCTAAAAGTACTTTCCTTTTCTTTCTTTTAGTTTTTACTTAAGTAGTTATTTGCTCATTTTGGAAATGTAAGTGGCTATTTTTGTCATGCACAGCTGTATTACAACTCTGTTCTTCAGTGTGTGAACTTAACAGGGTTGACTTTTTTTAGACATATATCTGCTTCTTTATATCTTCACTAAGGAATCTAATAGCATAACCATAGGCGCTGTAACAAATATCCAGTACATGATATTTTAAATTTTCTCTTAAAAATCTGTGTTAATGACCTGATAATGCTTTGTTATGGCTTTCTGGAAATGTGTGAAGTGTTCTGACAGTATGTCAACAAAGTGTCAAATATGGTGAGAGAGAAGCTGAGAATTGGAATCATAGTGTCAGGAAGTGTTAAAGCTGGAAGGGACCTTAGACCCCCTTCATGTTGGAAGTGATGGGGCTGAAGCCCAGGAGGATTAAGTGATTTGTTCAAGGTCACACATAGAGCAAGAAAGGCCCAAGGAGTAGAAACTGGGTCCCCTGGCTCCCAGTCCTGTTCCCTGTGAGGTTTGCAGTTTTGCTCTTGACTATATTAATTGTTTTGTTTTGTACAAAACGAAACACAGATTGCAGAAATGAAGGAGTCAGTTGTTTTTGGAATCTGAGTCATTTTAAAGGTCACCCCATCTCTCGTTAGTCAGAGTACATAACTATCTACCCCCAATCATTTATTTAAGCATTTATTCCACATGTAACTCTTGCAGATATTCATTTCCCTGACAATGCGAAGCAGTAGTTTTAGTTTTGAATAATACAATCGTCTCTCACTTTAAATCTACTTTTTTTTGAAGCAAGCATTTTTTCTTTCCTTTCTTGAATTCTTGCTTTTTAATAAATATGTCCTTTCTTTTTGCCCCACTATATCCTGACAGCCAAACAAATAGAAATCATTATCACAAATACAGACACACAATCACACACACACCCCCCTCCCACATATGGAGCATTTGACAGATTTCAGAGCACTTTCATGTATGAATTATTGCTATAATTGCAAATTAGTTACTTGGATGTTCTCAAAAGCCCATTTTATAGATGAGAGAGCAGAGTGAGGGAGTTGAGATTTTTTCAAAGTAAAGGTGGAACCTACATCATTTATTTTCAAAATAATGGATCATATATCTTTAATGGATAATTAAGGTTAAATGAGACTATTTCAGAATATACTCCAATTTAGAATTAATATAAAAGAGGATTAAAATAATCTTTTCTACACACATCTCATTGATAAGGACTGATGCTATTAGAAGCTCTAAACCTTAACTAATCTTTTTAAAAATTTTTATTAGGGTATAGTTGCTTTATAATGTTGTGTTAGTTTCTACTGCACAGCAAAGTGAATCAGCTATATGCAGGCTCCTTAAAAAACTAAAAATGGGACTACCATAGTACTCAACAATCCCACCACTGGGCATATATCCAGAGAAAACCATAATTCAAAAAGACATGCACCCCAATGTTCATTGCAGCACTATTTACAATAGCCAGGACATGGAAACAACCTAAATGTCCATAAAATTTGACTAATTTTTGATGCGTTAAAATCTAATATTTGAAATTCTGAATCTGCTTTGAAAGATAAAATAGATTTTCCATATTTGAAAATTAACATTATAGTCATATATGTTCAGAGAATATATAACGTTTATAACCATGATATCTATTTTTAATTTACACAGATCTCTACTTGGTTTCTATCACTTTCATTCTATTTTGCTACTTTACTTTTCCTCCTTTAGCCACTTAAATAGTTAACAACTTATACCAAATTCTTAGACAATGGAAATAACCAGTCCTGGGGCTTGTGAAGAGTCTTGAAGCAGGAGTCGGAAGACTTGGGTTCTATTCCTGACTTGTCCAGTGGCTTGCAGTGTGCCTTTAGTCTAACACTTACATCTCTGAGTCTTAGTCAAGTCTTTTATTAAAAGAAAGTGTTAGATCAGATGATCAACAAGGCCCTTTGATCTTTGTAAAGGTCTATGATCTATAATGTATCTTTCCTGAACACTAACTTTATTAAATTGATTTTATGTTATTGTGTTTCTTAAAGCAGATACATATGCAAACAATCTAAATATAATAGCAGGACAATTCAACAATTATTATACATATATACCTTCATGAACACACATCACAATTTCTGAGGCTTCATTAACATGCCATCAAAGTGACTACCTCTTTCAGTGAAAAACAGTGAAAACAGTTTACACATCTTTAAGATAAATTTGTACTTAATGTAATTACTCAGTGGTAAATGTACTTAGTTAAGCATGTTAGTTCAAATGGTTCCCTGCTTTGCTTGAGGTATGGACATTGAAACTAAGAAACTGTAAGATGAAACCTTGAGGCCATAAACTAAATTTCATTTTTCAAAATATGGGACTCATTTTGGTTACATGTTTAACATAATAATGTTTAATAATACCAAGATTCGTATAATTAATAATACCAAGATTCATCAGCAACTTCATGCACACACACACACATCTACATGTATGTATGTATATAGTCTTAAGTATGTGTGTAATACTATGAACCCGCAGAAAATAAACTCCTCCTAAATATTTTTAAGATCATACATAACATACAATTTAATATGATTTGAAATGTGTTGCAGGTTTTAATTTTTAAGGTCAGCGTGGGTAGCACCCTCTGACATCCATAATGGGGAATAATTTCTGGTATTTGTCTTTGCTGGAGTGTTTAAAAATCTCTAGCATAGGGTTAACATGAAGATATATTTAGTTTGTCATAAATACTTCTGGAGTGGAATGGCTACTACGTCCAGATCAGAATATTCAAAATGTCAATGGCATTTTATGTGTATGTACGTTCCCAAAATCTATTGGCACTGCTGAGCGCATGGGAGGAGCTGAGGCGGTCAGCACTGCCTAGGCAATGCTGTATTCTCTTCTGCTTCAGAGGAAGCCTCTGGCCAGTAGGTGTCGAGAAACCACATTTCTACTGCTGTTTAAGATGTTGAAAATCCATTGTATTCATTTCCTGTGGCTGCTGTAACACATGACAAACACACTGGGTGTCTAAAAACAACAGCAATTTGTTCTCTCACAGTTCTGGAGCCCAGAAGTCTGAAATCATTATCCCATGGTCAAAACGAAGGTGTTGGCAGGGCCGCATGCTCCCTGCAGGCTCTAGGGGAGATTCTCCTCCTTGACTCCCAGTTTTTGGAGACTGCTGGCATTTCTTGATTTGTGGCCACATCTCTGCCACCGTGGGCTCATTGTCTCCTCCTCCTCTGTGCCTTATGTCCTGAATCTCTCTTCTAAGTGTATTTGTGATGGCATTTAGGACCCAGCCAGATAATTCAGGACAGTCTCCTTATTTCAAGGTCCTTAATTTAATCTCATCTGCCCAAACTTTACCATATAAGGTAATAGTCATAGGTACAAGGGATTAGGACAGGGACTTATCTTTGGAGCCGTTATCAGCCTACCCCCTCCATCCTCTCACCATTCAACAATGCGTATTTCATGTGCAATGAATGCTTCAACTGTACACCAGATAAAATGACTTCTAATCACTTAAAAGTTTGTAATCCAGGTATAGAAAATTCACACATCAGTGCAACATCTTAAGACGAAGTGGGAGAGTAGCATAAACATATACATACTACCATCTGTAAAATAGATAGCCAGTGGGAAGTTGCGGTATAACAGAAGGAGTTCAACTTGAGGATGGATGATGCCTCAGAGGACTGGGACGGGGAGGGTGGGGGGAGTCGAGGGAGGGAGGGAATACGGGGATATATGTATAAAAACAGATGATTGAACTTGGTGTACCCCCAAAAAAGTAATACAAAAAATAAATACAAAAAAAAAAAAAGAATAGTGGAAAAAGATGGAAAACAAGAGATTTTAGGAAGTGTTTTAAACTAATTAAAATGTAGAATTTAATATTTAAATTAAATGTAAATTTAATGTGACAATCAGACTAGATCAAGGCTTTTTCAAACCCCAATATTAAACAGATGAAGTTCTTTTCTATTGCTTTGGCTGTGGCTGTTGCAGGCTTTTGTACCCACCATCTGCTATGCTTGGAAATGCCTTTCTTTTCACCTACCTATTCTCTTCTTCTTGCCTTTTATGTCTCAGCTCAAATATTAAAGCAGCAAATAGAAGGCTGTATCACATAAACTTGATAAATTTTAGATAGCTCTAATCACTACTAAGGATTTAAATTATTTGTTGCTCATTTTATTATCTATCTCACCAATCTCCCCATGGAACGTTAGCCTTATAAAAGTTGAGATCTTTTCTATCAAATCTTAGCCCCTAGAATTGCACCTGGCATAACAGGTTTCAGTGAGTATTGCTCAGTAAATTAGAGAATGCTTAAAGATTTTTTTTTCAAATGTCACACTCTCCAGGAAGCCTTCCCTGAACCAACTGCCCAGGAGATCCCCCCCACTCTATGTGCCAATATTACATGGCTTGTGCATAAAAGTAACTTTCATCAAGTTGCATTATATTAATTTATTCATATAGTTATCTTTTAAGAAAATTGTAAGTTCCTTGAAGGCCAGGATTTTATCTTAGCCCTCTTCATAGCTATAAAGTCATATCCATACTAGTTCCTGGCACATAAAAGTCCCTCAGTGAATATTTTTTCAATGAATTATTCTTTGAAAACCCATGAACTGTCATAAAAGCAGTTTGTTAAATCCATCTATAATAGTTTTATGTGTCAAGTTGACTAAGCTATAGCGCCCTGTTATTTAATCAAACACTAATCTCAGTGTAGATGTGAAGCTATTTGGTAGATGTGGTTAATATATCAGTTGACTTTAAGTAAAGGAGATTGCTCTCTATAATGTGGGTGGGGCTCATCTTACCAGCTAGAAAACCTTGAAAGGAAAACTGAGATTTCTCAGAGAAGAAATTCTGCTTCAAGATCCTCAAGATCTAACCCCTGCTTGAGTTTTCAGCCTGCAGGCTGCACCATGCAAATCCCACCCCCTCCCTCGATATGCATCTCCTCTTTCCTTTCTGTAGAACTCTAATTGATATACTATCTATTTTTCCGTTTAAACCCAATTTAGGGCAGTGGTGAGAGTTTAACCATAACTCACCAGATTGGACTTGAAGCAATTTGGTAGACTTTAGAATAATGGCAGTAGAAAATTAAAACTGAAATTAATATGTCCATAAAGGAAATGAAAACATAATAATCCTAAAAAATTGAACAAAGAGAGCTAAGTAACAATTCAGAACCGTAAAAGATGTTTTGAGATTATAAACTAATAATAAAAAGGTTGTTATTATAATTATATTCAATAACATTTACTTAAAGTTGGGTAGTATTCAATAATTTTTTGAAGATATTTATCTTATAGAGACTTGAAAAAGAATATCAACATGTCAGTGTGTTTATGTCATACCAGAAGAGAAGACAAATGTCTTAATAGTTATTTGAGATACTTCACAATAGTTTGCAACTTCTCAGCAAGTGGAGTTGGAAAAGCCTTTTTATTTTTCCATTAGACTGTCACTTTTGCTCAGGAAACTAGGCCATGTCCAGTAGAAATATTTCCTTTGAGATTTTCTCTATTACTGGCTGAGCAGTCAAAATCTTTGATGAGGCTGCATCTAAAAATCCCAGCCATTGGCCTCCTCCTGAAGCAGGAATGAAGACAGGAAATGGTTACTCTCAGCTCTCACCTTCCCCAGACTACCCCATCCTAAATGGCCATTTCCTATCCAGAATCAGAATGCAAAATTCCATCTACACTAGATACAACTATTTAAAATGTTGCTGTCTTAACAAAATGTTAACAAAGATACAAAATAAAAAAACCCCAAAACCCCACATTTAATGTGTTTTGGTATTGATATTGTAAAATGTGTCCTTCTAGAAATCTTTCTGATTTCTTGTGTCTTACATGTTTTGTACAATAAAATAAGACCACAAATAGAAAATTATGACTACTGGCATCTTTGATGAGATTTTGGTATACAAATAAAAAATGATTGAAGTGGGGTGGGTTTTATCAAAGTTCACTTGTTATATGAAGACAAATCTCTCAAGAATCAGATGACCCTCTTCTGGTTTTCAGGGTATTAAAATCACAAAAGTGCCTCTCTTTGTTGGGAAGGACTTTGAGGTGGCCTAGGAAAGATCAGGTACGGTTGACCAGGATAAAGAACATAGGATGCTGACTTAGCTGATCTGATCATTTCAGTTTCAGTACCTCTAAAACCTAACATCTCCTCTGTAAATTAACCCCACTCCCAGCTTCTAATTTCTGTACGTAGCTCCACTCTTCTCCAGCTTTTGGCTCTCTCCATTTTTTGCATTATTCCTCCTCAGTTCCTCCCCATACCCCAAATCGTATCTGTTCATCATTTTTTCTAGTTAGGTTATTTGTACATTTTCTGCATTGTTTTATTCTACTATCACCCTAATTCATTTTCACACTATTACCATAGTCTTGTAGCTAGATACCCTGACATGCAAACTCTCACTCCTTCGGCCTTGTAAAAACATTCACAGGGACCAGATTACTCTTCCTATAACACAACTATCAGGATTCCCCTTGATTTAAATAATTTCATGTGTCTATGGATTGCAGGTAGGATAGCCAAGATTCTTTCATCGGTCACACTGGTTCTTCCAACAAGAACTTTACCTCCTTCTCATTTTATCCTTCTCCTTTCTGTTGTCCCAAATTAATCTCCAGTCTACCAAGCACAACCCAGTCTATGTCTGGGCTATTCCTTTGATTATTCACGATGTGAATTCTATTTAAATCTTTTGCCTTCGAGAAGAGAATAGAGCCAGAGTCTTCCTTGTTCAAGAAATCTTGGTCAAATTCCAACATAAAGCCATTTCTTTCACCAGTTTACCTGTGGTGGGTCTTTACTGACATACAGCACAATGTAGTACAAAGACTCATAGATATACATTGACTCTCAGCTCTGCCATTACACCAGCTGTTGGAGTGTGGACAGATGATATCACCACTCTGCCTATGTTTTCCCATCCACAGACTGTGAATTAAAATGTTTATCTTAGTTGCAGTATTTATCTCATTGTATTTATTTTTATTCATTGCTTCTCCCCCTCCATTATAAGGTTAAGAAGCCAGACATGTTGTCTGTTTTGTTAGTTGCTGTTTTTCTCCTGCACCTAGACTGATGTCTGGCACAGAATACGAAATTCATACCATTTGTTGAAGGAATAAAAGGTTAGGCACCTAGTAAGGGCTTCACAAATGGTGGCCATCACCATCATCATCATTTGTCATTCAGCATCTTTTTAATGTTGCTTGGCATTGCTATTTATTTTTTATGTGAAGTCAGGATGATGCTATAGGTTCTTAGTAACTAGTTGGTGATTGGGCCTATGCAGAATCATACCATAGCTAATACTATACAGGATTACATAGGTCGATTATTTGGGGAAATGAGAGTTTGAGACTAGAATCAAAGCTTATTCAGTGGCATTTTTTTCCCTAGAGACAATATATTCATGTCTTACAGCAAATAATCCAACCAGAGATTATCATCTGCCCCTGGGCTCTTCATGCCACACACATTTACTTTTTTAGTAGCCATTTTTAATTATTTTCTATTCCCCTTCAACTCCCATAAAATAATGTCACATTTTAATAGCACCTCAGAGAAAATAATTTCTGATTAACACATGAGAGTTTTAAAAAAGCCAAATTTACAGACATGTATGTGAGAAGGGGTGAAGTTATTGGTAGGATTCTACAGTGACATTTTAATGGTGCTGTAAGAAATCAATTCTAAACAGCTAACCCCACTCCCAACCTATCCACCTGCACAGGATAATTTTTTAGCCACTCGATCAATTAGTCTTACCTCATACAAAAATATGTCGTTTGGAGGAGGAAGATTTCATCTTCCTCAGTCAGTCATACCACAGCTTGAAAGAGCTTATTCTATTCAACCTTTCCTATGCAAGATTTGATGAAGAAAAATCAGGGAGAGCATGGCCAGCCCTGGCTCATGGAGTTTGATGGTTTCAGTATCAAGAAGATCTATGACCCACCTGAGACTGTTCCTCAACAATGACACAAAATAGATGTCATTATCCCCATGAGAAGACTGAACTACTGAGGGTCAAGGAAGTTGACCAGCTTTTCAAAGTCCTGCTCATAATCTGAAGGCCTTTATTTAGTTATGAAAAATCAGGCACTTGAATAAGTTAGAATCAATTATTGGCTTTAAAGAATTTTTTTGTACATTTTCTTTCCAGTGCCTGTAAAATCATCTGTGTTAGTATGAATTAAAGAGCCACTTTTCACATCCCTCTACCAGGTGTCTCTTTCTCCAAATGCAGACATGCAGAGGATGAAGAAAGGAAGAAAAAAAAGTATTTGATCAGCAATCATAGTGATGCTGACCTACCTATGTGTTTATTTGATAGTTTTGCCTGAATAAATTTTGAGTAGTTCAGGGAGAGGAAGGTTATATTAACAGGAATTTTACATATAAATCTTTGGTAATATAGTCTTGAAAACTGAATAATATCTTTATTGTTCCTTTTTTTGTAGAAAAGGGAAATTAAAAGAATATTTTGTTCTTAAATCACAAAATTATGGTTCTGAAATTCAAGCACGTGTAATTTTTATGTGCCCTCTCTATTATTTTTTTAACCATTACATAAATATAGATTCTGAATATTGTAATTGAAATTCCCAGAGGGGATTTTTGTGAAACTTAACAACAAAATGTAGTTGACACTCGCTCTGTGTTACCCGAGGGATACAGTTTTGATCACGGTCTGCATGGATTCATTCCTGTCAGGACAATGAATTTTATATTCATGTCATAGCTAAATTTTACAATCTTTTTGCCTTTTCAAAGTACAAATGAAGGAAGAACAAATTCAGTTAAAATGCAGTATTTCAATTGAAAGGTAAAGAAAATAAGAGTATCAAACAGATATAATATATAGACCAAAATCAGTCCCTTTTCAATTCTGGTTGCCTAATTAAGTATATTGTAATGCTAATATTAATGTCAATACATGCACATTTATACAATTATAATTTTTTAACATTAAATTTATCACTACAAATAGAAAATAGGAACAAATGAGCTGGGCAGTTATTAATTTCTCTGTAATCATAAGAAAGCAACGGCTATTTTGCTACTAAATCATATAAACAATACAGTCCATTATATATTATCTTTCAGTTTTAAGACATTTTTAAGCCCCAATTCCCCTTTGCACAGGTATAAGACACCAGTGACAGTTGCTTTGAATTTTTTTAAAAAGTACATTCTGATTGTAGGTTCTCAAGAAGGTTAAATATAAATTAGTCATAAAGCCAATGAAACAGACAGGAAATGATTAGGCTGTATGATTATTTCTAAATTTATAGTGTTTTAACACTACTAGTGTTTAATTAAGGAGAATAAGGAGTCAATTTTATTTTAGACGATTATATAAGACCTCAAAAATTAATGTTCTTCTTACTCTGTAATGCTGCAGTTCTAAAGCAGTGTTTTTAAGACAACAAAGTCCTATTTGATAGTCTAGCCTTTCAGCGAAGAGCTCTTCTTCCTGCCTTTGATGTCGGAATGCTTTATTTAATCAATTATTAATCAAAGTTATGGCATTCTTCTTATATATTTAGGTAAAACTAAAAGATGACTTTCCCAAGCCTTTATTGCTTAAATAAACGTTTAAATAGACTGTGAAAACACTTGACTTTGACATGGCAGATATGGCAGTGATTTAAGTTTCAGAGAGCCACGGGTCTCAACTAGGTGCTTAAATAAAAAGGGGTGTGTGTGTGTGTGTGTGTGTGTGCATGTATTCAATGCAATTGTCTACAAGTAGGTGATGAGCATGGGCCAAAATATCCAGAGCACTTTTGATACCCCTCCCATCACAAAAGGCAGGACAGACAATTTGATTAGTGTTTTCTTTGCACAGGTGTTAAAGTTGACAGGAAACAGCTGAAAGACACAGCCTTGTGGTGCAAGCCGGGCAGCTGGACACTTTGTGCGTGGAGAATCTTGAGCAGTTGGTAACATTTGGCAGCTTAACATAGGGAAAAAAAAATGACTGCTAGCAAAATCTCAACTGCTGCTAATTAGCAGCAATGAACTGTGGGTAGGACAGTGCGTTTTAATGTGAGAAGATTTTTACAGTAACCACCACACTAAGGGGAGAAATAGAAAGAAATGCTCCCTAGCTGACCCTCATGGCAATCCAAGCTGCATATTGCAATAATCCTGTAAATTACTATGCTTTCTTATACAGTAACTTGGAGTTAATTAGTAATTTAACATTCCTCTACACTATTAAATGTCTTTCTTGCATTATATTATGTTGTTTCATGGGCTTACCTTAACACTAATGGGGTTTTGTTATATTTTCTCAAAACAGTAACAGTAAAATAAAACTGAGCTGGAAAATTAATTAGTTATCTTTTACCTTTGATTTACCTGTTATTAACAATTAAGTGGTGGTACACATTTTTAAAGTGGTTCCGGAGGTTAGGTTGAGATGAATATACTTCCAAAATATATTACAGAGGAAAAGTGAATAAAAATGAGTAGTGTACAGGCTTCAAGAGACTACACTGCAGATGCAGAATGCAATGCAAACACGTTTCATATTTCCACTGTAATAGGGAGGGGTAATGCCTGGTGAGTGGAGGAGGGCTAGGGGAGGAGAGCGATAGAGGAGGAAAGCTTATTTAGCTACATTCACTATTTTTTAAGAGAATCTTTGCAAAGAAAAATTCTTACCATTCATGGGTTTATGCGATAAATGTGAATATGCTAGAGTGAAGTTGTGGATTTTACCATATAGCCATACAGAAGAGAAATGCACATTTTTGTAGCTTTGTGGTTTGTAAAGGCCAGAGGATTTTGTAGGATTCTGTGACTGGGGAAAAGTGATACTCAAAAATTTAAATAATATATTTAATGCACACAATGTTAACATTCAAGTAGAAAACCCTGAGCCGAGAAGTTGTGATAAACAAAATTATTCTGATCAGCTGAACGGAAAAAAAAAGTTAAAATTATTAATATGTTTGAAAAAATTTCTTAACCAGCCACCTCTTTCTTCCCCTGCCAACTTAATTGCCCCACTGAATGAAGTAAATACAGCAGTATTACACGCATGCACTTTAAAAACTGTTCTTAACTTAAAATTGAAATTCTGTGTATTAAAGATGAAGGAAGTGTTTTTATTTGTCATATCAGTAATCAATGTGAACTCAAAGGTGGAACAATTTAGTAAAAGCAGGGCTTCAGAAGAAGAAAAGCTACAGATGTATACGTGGAAAGGAAAGAATTCAGTACAAAACATTTCCAAAAGATTTTGTCTCTTGGGGCTCCCTCTAAAAGAGTGTCTGCTACCATTTAAAACCCCATCCTTTGCAGCTGGATTTGAACATTCCATAAAAAATTCATCCACGCTTTAAGAGATTTCTGCTTTTCTGTCCTCTCTATTGTTAGACAAATTGAAGTGTGCACTCGGAAGGAGAGTGGCAGTGAACTGCGAATTTATTTACTCATTCGATTCTAATATTGAGAGAATCTACTTGCTCTGTTCAAAGGGTAGAGCAACAATGCAGGTGACATCAGGTCACCCAGCACTTCATAGCTACCTGTGAGATAGAATTGTTCTCCTTGCAGATAGGAAGTGACTGAAACCTCTTTTTCTCATCAATGTCTATTATGATTGATGGCTCTGTGGTCACATTGAATATGCCCTTTTTAAATAATTCACAATGTCATCACCATAGTACTAGTTTATAACTAGCCTGTTATTTTTACCTTTGTTCATTCACTATCAGAAGGTTAGATAAATTAAGTACTGTGTGGATTTTGGTAGCATTATAACCAACCAAAGTACAGTGTTTATAGCCCAACAACAACAAAGCATCAGTTTTATTTTTTTACAACACTCTGAATGTCTCCTTCTCAATAAATCCTAAAAGGAAATTCTGATAAAGCAGAAGCACTTGTAGCACACTTTAACCTGAAACCACACTTTGGTATTAAGACATCATAAGACTTTCAGTATAAAATGCAGTCATGCTGTTTTGAGACAGATGAAATTTTACCAGAATTCTACATTTATTTCAGAATAAAATATTATGTTTGTTTAATGTCTCCATAATAATAAAATTTATAATTCACTTCCAAATACTTAATGTACAAATTATACAAAAAAAAAAAAGCGGTAAAGGCATATATTTTAAAATATAATGCCTAATATTGGGAGGGTACTACATGAGAAATAATATCATTTTCTTATTTATTTTCTAAACTGATTCAAAATCAGTTTTGTCAGATGGACCAGCACTAAATAGTAACTCAAATGAATAATTACATCTCTTTTATAAGACAAATTTTTAAAAATTGTGTTATACACTAATCATTGGTAGATCAATTATACAAATTCAAAATATCAAAATATATACTGCCTTAAATAACCAGAGTTTCTTTAGATTAACATTGTAATCAACAGTAATTCAAAAAAATTTATTTGTGCAAGTCTTCTCACAGTATGAAAGCTTCGAATCTCAGAACATTTTTTGTTAAATTTAGGTATCGTGTACATATTCAACCTATAATAAATATATAACTTTTAGAGCTGAACTGTGTGGTTTAATGGACTTGTATCTTTATAAACATTTATCTTGGTGTTTTTCTTTTCAGGATCCTAAATTTGGATTCTTATCATTTGTTGATTTTACTATTGAATTGTTTCTCTAAGTATTAATGTCAGGGGGAATGAAAGACTATAAACTTGTCTGGACTTAAAGTATGTGGCCAAAGTCTCAATATGCTGTCATAAATAAAAGAAATCATAAATAAAAAGATAGCTAATGATTGCCATGTGGTCAGGAATGCTATAATTCAAACTTTGGAGCTTCTATTCATTGATTTACCCAATAAATATTCATTGGCCACTAGGAAATGGAGAGACCTGGCTCTTGTTTGTATGAAGCTTAGATTCTACCGGGGAATACAGCCAACAATTTTTTTTTTTTTAATAAATAAGGCAACCACAGATAGCAATATGTGCACTGAAGAAAATAAAGTAAGATGATGTGCTAGAAAGAGACTGGGGTGAGCAGGTCTCAAGGGCCTTATTTAGACTGAGTGGTCAAGAGAATCCTTGCTGTGTGGGTGTTACGGTGCTGAGATAAATAATGAACAGGCACCATATGCAAAGATATGGGGCCAGATTATTCTAGATCAGTTAATCCCAGTTCTTGCTGTGGAAAAAAACAAGCATGATATTTCAAAATAACTAGAGTGACCAGGAGAAGACTGATTCAAGATGAGGTCAGAAAAACAGGCAAGGGCTGGGGCAAATGAGGCATTTAGACCATAAGATGTTTGGGTGATATCCAGTTGTATGCTACTTAAATTCTGGGAGCCTCAGTTGTTTTAACTTCAGTATAGGGATAGATTCAATTTGAAAGCTCAGTACAAAAGTGCCTAACACAGTGCTTGGCAACTTGTCATGGTAATTAATGGCTCAATTAATGTGACTTCTCTCCTTTATTTCCTTTGAATGTAAAGTTTCAAAATTACTAAGAATTCCAGCTTATCACTACTGATATTTATTAATTCTCATTTTTATATTAATTAAATTTATCTTTCTGAACAAAATAAAGGGAAAAAAAGTCAAGGAAAGTTACCTGCTTTATAGAAGAGGCCACTTTAGTATCTGTAGGTATTATTAAAATAATTACATTCATTGAGACTTTAGGATGTGCCAAACTCTATTCTAAGCTTTTCATGTTTGTAAGCTGATATAAACTTACAACAAAGCTATGGATTAATACTGTTATTATCCCATTTTACAGATGAAGAAAGAGAGAGCCAGAGAGATTGTATAACTCACAGTAAGAGAGGTAGGATTTTGACACAAGTGTTCCTTCTCTAAAGCTAATATCTTACCAACATTCAAGGTTTAGAAAATTCAATAATTGAAAAATTTGAGATTTAATATGGTTAATATATATTTCTTAATTTATAGGTTAATTGATACATACATAAAATGAAAATGCAATTGGCCATCACTGTCATCACTGTATAAACTAAGTGGCTTAGGCTTTTAAAAATACATATTAAAGATAACAAAATGAAAGTCTGCTTAGTTACAAAGAGATCAACCTTTGTGTCAGTTTCAGGCTCAGACCTTCCCTTTTAAAAAGCAATTTAAGAAATGATCTTAAAATTATTTTATAAGTATCTTAGATTTTCTTTCTACCTTAATTTCTTCCCTAACCATGACCTAAATATGACCTCAAAGATCATGTGAAAAAATAAATGAGTAAAATCAATTAAAAACTGGAAAACATTTAATTAAAGATAAATCTCCTTTCATTGAAATAAGCTCCCCCCCCCCACTTTTTCCTGTGATAGGGACTCAGTTTTAGTTATAAAATGAAAATAAGCACTTTAAATTTACTTCAGAGACTATTATCACACACAAACACAAAAACAAAAACAGAAAAGCTCTAGCCCAGAGGAGTAGTGGAAAGTTTTTAAATTAAGGTTTAATTGTGACTTTTATTTCCTACCACTTTAAAGAAGAGTGTGCTTTATGTGTGTGCAATTCAATGGGTGGAGAAAGACATGGGACAATTCAAGAGGAAGCTTGGAAATCAAAGATTTCACAATGAGGAGATATGCTTTGAGAATTGCGGAAGCTTAAAAATCACTTTCAGTTTTTACTTAAAATGAAAGAAAAGTGCAAGGAAAAGAATTAAGTAATAGTGGAAATGATTTCACTTAGCCAATAAATTACATTTTGTGAAAATACTGCAGCTCTTTCAAATGCATTGGTTCTCTCTCTAGCTATGCTATTTAAAATTTCCATGGCTTTCTACATAAGTAACCTCCCTTAGTATGCCATTTTCTCAGGCTTTGCCTCACTTTCAAGGATTTATTCATTAAAATATTTACAATAATAACTTCACTGTGTGTCCACTACATTCAAGGTAAGATATTAGACATCTTGGGATATCAAGGGCAACAGTAAACAACGCCCAATCTTAAGGTCGGGAGATTTGGAGGAAGTGAGACAACTGATCAGAACTCCCACTAGTATGGACCGGGCTTGAACATGCTGAGTTTGTCAATTCACGTGGTGATGTCATTAACCATTTCACTTTAGTAAGACTGAAGTTATAGTTGCTATTTTTCTGGAAAGATGCAGGTACAGCTTTTTATTCACTCAAAAATTGTCTCTGTGTAACTTTTTCCACTTCTTGAATACTGCATCTTAAATGCACACAGACTTCACATTCCAAGATGACTAATCCACCTCAATTACTGAAGAAACATCACTAGTCCTCTTCTCAGCTGGAGAAAAATAACACCAAGGAGGAAAGCTCTTACTTAATTCTTGTAGGGGCAAATTTGAGACATGGTAAAAGAAAAAATAAATTCATCCAGTTGTGCATAAATACAAACAATCCAAAGAAATGAACTAAAAATATTGCAGTACAAAGAAATTTAAGTTAGGAAATTTGTGATAAATATATGGAGTAATCACAACCTGATCAATGGCCAGCATTAATTTGAAGGCATGAAAGTAGTAATTGGCACAATAAGAAGAGGAGATTCTTCAAAGGAAAATCTTGTGAAGGTGGAAGACAAAGTTCTAAAGAGAGAGCTTGTGGAATGAGAAGTAGACTGAAGAATGGCAACAAAAAAAGAGGTGGGACTAGTAGGAATCTTGGGAAAGGGTCATTAAAAGCAGGGGGAATCTTATTCATGTCTTCCTATTGTCCTTTGAAAAATTAAGCATTTCCATTATAACAAAAATACCCAAAGCCACGCATTCGATGGCAGAATTGGGATTTGAACCTAAATTTTTTTTTTTTTTTTAATTAAACATCCCCATTGGCAAGAGTAGTGAAAGCAGCTTCTGAAGAATCTTTTTTTAAAAGGGACAGGGGGGACTGATTACAGGGGGATAAAATAAGAAATTAGTATCACTTAAAAGTTGGCTTCCCTGGTGGCACAGTGGTTGAGAATCTGCCTGCCAATGCAGGGGACACGGGTTTGAACCCTGGGCCAGGAAGATCCCACATGCCGCAGAGCAGCTAGGCTCGTGTGCCACAACTACTGAGCCTACACTCTAGAGCCAGTGAGCCACACCTACTGAGCCCACATGCCACAATTACTGAGGCCCACTCACCTAGAGCCCGTGCTCTGCAACAAGAGAAGCCACTGCAATGAGAAGCCCGAGCACTGCTATAGGGTACCCCTGCTCTCCGCAGCTACAGAAGCCTGCACACAGCATCGAAGACTCAATGCAGCCAATTAAATTTTAAAAGATAAAAATTAAAAATTAAAAAAAAGTTGGACAAATATTATATAATGATGGCAAAAATGAAAACAAAGGTATTTTGCTAATTTTCATAAAATGTTCAGAATTTATAAAAGTAAGAATTCAGTCAGACCATATATTCACATTTTACCTAGTATTTTGTTTTTAATTGGAATATAGTGGATTTACAATATTGTGTTAGTTTCGGGTGTACAGCAAAGTGATTCAGTTATAGATATACATATATCGACTCTTTTTTAGATCCTTTTCCCCTATAAGTCATTACAGAGTATTGAGTAGAGTTTCCTGTGTTATACAGTAGGTCCTTATTAGTTATCTATTTTATACATAGTAAGGAGTATATGTCAATCCCAATCTCCCATTTTATCCCTCTCCTCGCCCTACCCCGCCCTGTAACTGTAGGTTTGTTTTCTACATCTGTGACTCTCTTTCTTTTTTGTAAATAAGTTCACTTGTACCATTTTTTTAGATTCCACATACAAGTGATATCATATGATATTTGTCTTTCTGTGTCTGACTCACTTCACTCAGTATGACAATCTCTATTTACCTGGTATTTTTACATAGACTTTTTGTGTGTGTTTATTAACACAGTGTGTTAATTCTTCCTTATATAATTATCCTTTATTACATAATAAAGGATTATCTGTAACATAAAAAAATTCAGGAAAATTTGAGTGGGATTTTCAGAGATGAATGTCAGTAGCCTTGACACATGAAAAGTTGTCACTTCTGGGAAGATTCGCAGCCAAGTCCAGCCAGTTATCATATCAAGTCACAACCGGAGATTTGAACTCCAAGAACAGCATCAAAGAATCATGTGTTATATTAAACAATCTTTTGTTATATTATGATTAAGATGTTGGCAGTTAGAAACATCCTACTATCTCCAACAGCTCTACATATAACCATGGTTCTAATTAAAATGAAAAGTAAGTTTATAGTTTGGGAACCCAATCAGTCTGGGGTGAAAAAAAATCAGTCTTGAGCAAATGGACTCAGTGCACTAAGCACATTTTTTCTAGAATAAAACACAACTGATACTCTGTCACTTCAAACACTCTCTTCTTTTAAATATCGTATAGCATAGTGTAGTGTAGTATACTGTCACATTTGAACATTTATTATTGTATGGATATTGGACCTAAGAAAGATTGAAGAGATCATCTTTCCAAATCCTCACTTACCACACACTTTTCTAGGAATATAATAAACATAACAAATAAAATCTCTGTCCACATGAAGCTTGTAATATAATTTTAAAAAGATAAATCCAAGGACTTCCCTGGTGGTGTAATAGTTAAGACTCCATACTCCCAATGTAGGGGGCCTGGGTTCAATCCCTGGTCAGGGAACTAGATCCCAGATGCATGCCACAACTAAGGAGCCCGCCTGCCACAACTAAGACCCAGTGCAACCAAAAAAGCAAACAAACAAACAGGTAAATCCAATAAAAGTGACTTTTCTAACCCTCTCCAGTTCCCTCAACTAAAAATGGAAAATTGGAACAAGAGTTCAAGTCTTCAGACTTCTGATTTATTCGTATTTCTAGTACTCTGGTCCTGAGAGTCAGAAGGATTATTCCTGTTTTCTATTCATTGGCAAACACTTTAGAAATGACCTTTGGGAGGAGAAAAAAGATGGCGGCGAAGTAGAGAGACGTGGAGTGCATCCCTCCCCACAGATGCATTGGGAATGCACGGAAGGACGCAGTAATTCTCACAGAGAACCAGCTGAACACCAGCAGACGGCCTCGGACACCGGATGGGACTGCGGGGAGCCCGACATAGCCGGTAGGGAGGCATCTACGAGGGCTCAAAGAGGGTGAAGCGGCGGAGCTGTGGCAGACGGGAGGGAGTGAGAAACATTCGGAGGGTCCGCAGCGCAGCTCAGCGTTCCCGGACCAAGACATCGATCCGCGGCTGAACGGAGGGTCCAAGAGCGGGAGTGTGGGAGCAGGAGAGCTGGTTCAGTGTGGGAAACATTGTTGCCGGTAGGGTGACGGACCGAGAGGACAGGAGGGAGGAGGTCCGCGGAGAGGAGTGCCCGTTCCTGAGAGCTGCCCGGCCATGATGGCGGCTGGAGGCTGCAGGCTCACTGGCGGCTGGGAGGAGCCACGCACATAGCCTCTCTCTCTCCTTCCGCGCCTCTGCAACAGGCAGTGGAGAGACGCCCTGCGGGCCACCTAAGGCGCTCAGGGATAACAAGTACCCTCAGGCACTCGGGTGGGGCTAGATTAAAACCCCTTGCAACGCCAGCAGCAGGGAGGCTGCCGAGAGAAAAAAAAAAAGAAAAGAAAAGAAAAAAACCCCCGAGAGAGGCCCAACTCTAAGACTTTCTGTTTACGCCTGAGCCACCGGCGCCCTCTGCAACAGGCACTTCCAAGCCTGACTGAGACATCAGTGCACCACTGCTCACTCCCTCCCAGGAGAAGGAGCCACTATTGTACCCTCTCCCTCCCCACACACCGACGCTTACAGACGAACAATAAAGGAACCTCTGCTGGTCACAGAATAACGCAAAAAAACCCAAGGACAAGCAACCCCAAAAGTTTGGACAACCATGAGGAAACAAAGAAACACCATGCAGGCAAAGGAGCAGGAAAAAAACCCACAAGACCAAATAAATGAGGAGGAAATAGGAAAAATGCCTGAAAAGGAATTTAGAGTAATGATAGTAAAAATGATACAAAATCTTGATAACAAAATAGAGAAAGTACAAGAAACAGTTCATAAGAACTCAGAAAAACAAACAGCAATGGATAACAAAATAACTGAAATTAAAAATACTCTAGATGCTATAACCAGCAGAATGACTGAGGCAGAAGAACGAATAAGTGAGTTGGAAGATAGAATGGGGGAAATAACTGCCACAGAGCAGGAAAAAGAAAAAACAATAAAAAGATTAGAAGACAGTCTCAGAGACCTCACTGATAACATTAAGCGTACCAACATTCGAATTATAGGCATCCCAGAAGAAGAAGAAAACAAGAAAGGGTCTGAGAAAATATTTGAAGAGGTTATAGTGGAAAACTTCCCCAACATGGGAAAGGAAATAATTCACCAAGTCCAAGAAGCACAGAGAGTCCCATACAGAATAAACCCAAGGAGAAATACACCGAGACACATATTAATCAAACTAACGACAACTAAACACAAAGAAAAAATATTAAAAGCAGCAAGAGAAAAGCAACAAACAACATATAAGGGAAAACCCATCAGGATAACAGCTGACCTTTCCACAGAAACTCTGCAGGCCAGAAGGGAATGGCAGGATATCCTGAAAGTCCTGAAAGAGAGAAACCTACAGCCAAGAATACTCTACCCAGCAAGAATCTCATTCAGATTTGAGGGAGAAATCAAAAGCTTTCCAGACAAGCAAAAGTTAAGAGAATTCAGCACCACCAAACCAGCCTTACAACAAGTGCTAAAGGAACTTCTCTAAGTAGGAAACACAAGAAAAGGAAAACACCTACAAATACAAACTCAAAACAATTAAGAAAATGGTAATTGGAACACACATGTCAATAATCACCTTAAATGTAAATGGATTAAATGCTCCAACCAAAAGACACAGACTGGCTGAATGGATACAAAAACAGGACCCTTCTATATGCTGCCTACAAGAAACCCACTTCAGACCAAGGGATACATATAGACTGAAAGGAAAGGGATGGAAAAAGATATTCCATGCAAATGGAAGTCAAAAGAAAGCTGGAGTAGCAATACTCATATCAGACAAATTAGACTTGAAAGTAAAGACTATTAAAAGAGACAAGGAAGGACACTACATAATGATCAAGGGATCCATCCAAGAAGAACATATCACAATGGTAAACATCTATGCCCCCAATATAGGAGCACCTCAATACATAAGGCAAATGCTAACAGCTATAAAAGGGGACATCGACAGGAACACAATAATAGTGGGAGACTTGAACACCCCACTTACATCAATGGACAGATCATCCAAACAGAAAATAAATAAAGACACACAAGCTTTAAATGACACATTAGACCATCTCGACTTTATTGATATTTATAGGACATTCCATCCAAAAACGACAGAATACACGTTCTTCTCAAGTGCACACGGAACATTTTCCAGGATAGATCACATCTTGGGTCACAAATCAAACCTCAGCAAATTCAAGAAAATTGAAATCATATCAAGCATCTTCTCAGACCACAACGCCATGAGACTAGATATCAATTACAGGAAAAAAACTGCAAAAAAGACAAACACATGGAGGCTAAACAATTCACTCTTAAACAACCAAGGAATCACTAAAGAAATCAAAGAGGAAATCAAAAAATATCTAGAAACAAATGACAGCGAAAACACAACAACCCAAAACCTATGGGATGCAGCAAAAGCAGTTCTAAGGGGGAAGTTTATAGCAATACAGTCCTACCTTAAGAAACAAGAAAATGATCGAATAAACAACCTAACCTTACACCTCAAACAACTAGAGAAAGAAGAACAAAGAAACCCTAAAGTGAGCAGAAGGAAAGAAATCATAAAGATCAGAGCAGAAATAAATGAAAAAGAAAGGAAAGAAACCATAAGAAAAATAAATAAAACTAAAAGCTGGTTCTTTGAGAAGATTAACAAAATTGATAAACCATTAGCCAGACTCATCAAGAAAAAAAGGGAGAAGATGCAAATCAACAGAATTAGAAATGAAAAAGGAGAAGTCACAACGGACACCTCAGAAATACAAAACATCATGAGAGACTCCTACAAGCAACTATATGCCAATCAATTGGATAACCTGGAAGAAATGGATAAATTCTTAGAAAAATACAATCTTCCAAGACTGAACCAGGAAGAAATAGAAACCATGAACAGACCAATCACAAGTACGGAAATTGAGGCAGTGATTAAAAATCTCCCAACACACAAAAGCCCAGGACCAGATGGGTTCACAGGCGAATTCTATCAAACATTTCGAGAAGAGTTAACACCTATCCTTCTCAAACTCTTCCAAAATATTGCAGAAGGCGGAGCACTCCCAAACTCATTCTACGAGGCTACCATCACCCTGATACCAAAACCAGGCAAAGATGTCACAAAAAAAGAAAACTATAGACCAATATCACTGATGAATATAGATGCAAAAATCCTCAACAAAATACTAGCTAACAGACTCCAACAGCACATTAAAAAAATCATACACCATGATCAAGTGGGGTTTATCCCTGGGATACAAGGATTCTTCAATATACGCAAATCAATCAATGTGATACATCATATCAACAAATTGAAGGATAAAAACCATATGATCATTTCAATAGATGCAGAAAAAGCTTTTGACAAAGTTCAGCATCCATTTATGATAAAAGCTCTCCAGAAAATGGGCATAGAAGGAAATTACCTCAACATAATAAAAGCCATATATGCAAAACCAAAAGCCAACATTGTTCTCAATGGAGAAAAACTGGAAGAATTCCCCCTAAAAACAGGAACAAGACAAGGGTGTCCACTCTCACCACTATTATTCAACATAGTTTTGGAAGTGTTAGCCACAGCAATCAGAGAAGAAAAAGAAATAAAAGGAATCCAAATTGGAAAAGAAGAAGTAAAATTGTCACTCTTTGCAGATGACATGATATTATATATAGAAAACCCTAAAGACTCTACCAGAAAACTGCTAGCACTAATTGATGAGTTTAGTAAAGTAGCAGGATACAAAATTAATGCACAGAAATCTCTTGCATTCCTATACACTAACAACGGAAGAGCAGAAAGAGAAATTAAGGAAACTCTCCCATTCACCATTGCAACCAAAAGAATAAAATACCTAGGAATAAACCTGCCTAAGGAGGCAAAAGATCTGTATGCAGAAAACTTTAAGACATTGATGAAAGAAATCAAAGACGACACAAACAGATGGAGGGACATACCATGTTCCTGGATTGGAAGAATCAACATCGTGAAAATGTCTGTACTACCCAAAGCAATTTACAGATTCAATGCAATCCCGATCAAATTACCAATGGCATTTTTCACAGAACTAGAGCAAGAAATCTTACGATTTGTATGGAAACGCAAAAGACCCCGAATAGCCAAAGCAATCTTGAGAAGGAAAAATGGAGTTGGTGGAATCAGGCTTCCTGACTTCAAACTATACTATAAGGCCATAGTGATCAAGACAGTATGGTACTGGCACAAAAATAGAAAGGAAGATCAATGGAATAGAATAGAGAACTCAGAAGTAAGCCCAAACACATAAGGGCACCTCATCTTTGACAAAGGAGGCAAGAATATACAATGGAAAAAAGACAGCCTCTTCCATAAGTGGTGCTGGGAGAACTGGGCAGCAACATGCAAAAGAATGAAATTAGAACACTTCCTAACACCATACACAAAAGTAAACTCCAAATGGATTAAAGACCTACATGTAAGGCCAGACACTATCAAACTCCTAGAGGAAAACATAGGCAGAACACTATATGACATCCATCAAAGTGCCATCCTTTTTGACCCACTTCCTAGAATCATGGAAATAAAATCAAGAATAAATGAATGGGACCTCATGAAACTTAAAAGCTTTTGCACAGCAAAAGAAACCATAAACAAGACTAAAAGGCAACCCTCAGAATGGGAAAAAATAATTGCCTATGAAACAACGGACAAAGGATTAACCTCCAAAATATACAAGCAGCTCATGAAGCTTAATACCTAAAAAGCAAATAACCCAATCCACAAATGGGCAGAAGACCTAAATAGACATTTCTCCAAAGAAGACATACAGATGGCCAACAAACACATGAAAAGATGCTCCACATCACTCATCATCAGAGAAATGCAAGTCAAAGCCACAATGAGGTATCACCTCACACCAGTCAGAATGGCCATCATCACAAAGTCTGGAAACAACAAATGTTGGAGAGGGTGTGGAGAAAAAGGAACTCTCCTGCACTGTTGGTGGGACTGTAAATTGGTACAGCCACTATGGAAAACAATTTGGAGGTTCCTTAAAAAACTACAAATAGAACTACCATATGATCCAGTCATCCCACTACTGGGCATATACCCAAAGAAAACCATAATCCCAAAAGAAACTTGTACTATAATGTTTATTGCAGCACTATTTACAATAGCCAGGACATGGAAGCAACCTAAATGCCCATCAACAAATGAATGGATACAGAAGATGTGGCATATATATACAATGGAATATTACTCAGCTATAAAAAGGGATGAGATGGAGCTATATGTAATCAGGTGGATAGAACTACAGTCTGTCATACAGAGTGAAGTAAGTCAGAAAGAGAAAGACAAATATTGCATGCTAACTCACATATACGGAATCTAAAAATGGTACTGTTGGACTCAGTGACCAGAACAAGGATGCAGATACAGAGAATGGACTGGAGAACTCGAGGTATGGGAGGGGGCGGGGGTTGAAGGGGAAACTGAGACGAAGCGAGAGAGTAACACAGACATATATATACTACCAACTGTAAAATAGTCAGTGGGAAGTTGTTGTATAACAAAGGGAGTCCAACTCGAGGATGGAAGATGACTTTGAGGACTGGGGCGGGAAGGGTGGGGGGGGGGGGCTTGGGGGGGGAGTCAAGGAAGGGAGGGAAGATGGGGATATGTGTATAAAAACGGATGATTGAACCTGGTGTACCCCCCCAAAAAATAAATAAATAAATAAATAAATAAATAAATAAATAAATAAATAAATAAATAAATAAATAAAAGAAATGACCTTTGTATATGACATACTCATTAGCTTATATCTAAAAAATAATTGTTCAAACCAATAATGTTTATCTTCTTTTTGTCCTTTAATGGGAATGTAGTTCTCAGATACTAACAACACCTTTTAATTTTTCTTATGAAGAAGGCAAGAAACACAGACTTAAAAGAGAACTTCCATGGTCTAATGATGTCCAACAAAACAAAGAAACAAAGATGTTATTCAGATTAAGTTACATGCAGAATAATCGAACTAACTGCTCTATGACAACTTTCCAAATAAAGCTTCCAATTCAAAGTTTAAAAATTGTCTCATTACTGTAATACAAATTTCTCCAAGCTTTGAGAGCAAATAAGGTGGCATTAAAATTAGTATTCAAATTTTGTAAGTTATTTCTTATTATTTGATATTGGATATGCAGACTCCTATAAAATACTGTCTACAAAATATTTCCAAGTGTTTCCTATGTTTCTCTCACAGACTCTGCTACAATTCTGCAGCTATCAACTCTTGTTTAATCTGTTGAGCAGTAGGTTGTCTGAAGCCCCTCCAATCATGTCAGTTATTGCTGGTATTTGCCTCCATTCTTTTGAGCATTGCAGTTATCACCAACTTACCAGCAGCACAGCCATCTTTACAAGATCCTTGTTGTTTATTCTCAACCAAGTACCACATTCATCCCTACTGCTCCTCTAGGAATGACAGTTCACATTTGGTGGTTTTACTGCTCTCTTTCAATGTCAAAAGTGATTTGGTAACAGTAGCCAAAAGGTATATTGTCTTAGGTGTTAATATTCTTTAGGGGGTGTCCATGAGTGGTACTGATTGGATTCTAATATTATAGAGATACAATTCTTAATTTACTTGACAACGCTCTACCATCTATCTGATCATGTCTTAATGAGTTAATATTTGTACTATAAAATTATTACTCCCTTTTGAACATCTAGATAAATCAGAAAAAAACTTATACTTAGCTCCTTATCTATGGACTCAAATGAAACTCAGATTAAGGTTTTGAAGAATCTTAGAAATGCAATGTGAATAAAAGGATAGTGCTTTTAAAATAGAAAATGAAAGGCTAAGCATCATTGCCAACTCATTAAGATTTTTTTCTAAATACCAAGACAAAGAACAAAGGTCAATACTTGGGTATCCATCTTATATTTCTTTATCCTGCGTGAGTAATTCTCTAGTGACCTGTCTACATGTCAGTGGGATATTTAGCTACTGGAAGACATTGATTCTACCAAAATTTCAGGCTTTCTATTACAGAAGCTTGTGCTTACCTGAATTACTTTTCTATCCCAGCGATGCAGGGAGAAGGAGCACTCTTTTTATCTTTCCCCTTTTTGCTTTTTGTCTCTAATGGATAATACCTGAATTTTTGTGTTCTATTGACAATGGAAAATATTTGAAACCAAAATGTTACCTTACTGTTACTAATATAGAAGGAAAAAACAAAAACTGCAAGCAATCAAAAAGAAGACTAACTTTATCATTGCTGTTGGCTGATGGCCTTGTCTGATCAAATTCAGTAAGAAGCCCTGACCTAAGAACTGACTAGGATTACACAAGAGTTTTATGGATGTGATTAGAGTGTGAGAATTCCACATTGACTGTACATGTGTTTTAAAGGATTGATCTTCTACAAAAACAAAATAGAAATAAATTACCGTTATCCATATGAAACACATTATGAGCAAGATTGGTTTTCCAAAATCCATGTTAGATGGGATTGTGGTGTCTGAATGGAAGTCTTTGCTTTACGAAAATTATAATTATTTTGATTTTTGTCCACAATCAGCTTGAAATGTTGCAAAACTCTGCAGGTGCTCGCTGTTATAACAAAACCATGGGAACAGATGGTGCAAGGTACCAGGCCAGCTCAAGGGATTAAATGTGAGGCTTTTGAAATTTAAAATTAAAGCTGGGTGATCTTGGGAAAATGTGCCTGCCAAACATGGTTGCTTAATAAAAATAAAAATAAAAAAAATTATCCAAAGTCTCTTGACAAGCCTATTTACATTCAGATGACTGGGAAATATTAAGTAGTTATAAAGTACTCTTGGCAGGGTATGGCCTACCTGACCAAATTAAAATATGAAATGCTCACTTCCATTATGGTGCTAAGGCTTTGCATGCAGTGACCCCCCTCTTAGGTTTAGTTCCTAATAGGAACCAATTTCTTTGGGCAAGGTGGTACATTTTAGGTGCTAAAGTGAAGGTAACCAAAACACTATCTCTTTTAAATGAACAGAGTGAAGTATCTTGGCTGAATCATTGAGGATGCATTTAAAGATTTACATGAATTG